>NW_027624824.1:0-7758 GCF_034508935.2 Berghia stephanieae
CTGTAAAATGTTAATCTTTAAAAAAAACTATAAGTAAAAAATGTTTATGTTTGGGGTTAAAAAAGGGTTTGTATATCATACTTTTTTTGGTTACTCAGAGAAAACTGCCCTTTTTAAATTAAAAAAAAAAAATTTTTTATTTTTTGTTTTGAAATAAATTGAAGTAACCCAGATTGAGCCCGAAATTTCAAGTTCTTTTCCTTTAAAAGTAAAATTTTTTTTTTTTAAAGTGGGTGGGGAAAAAAAGGCCCCTTTAATTTTGGGCCCCCCATTTGGTGGGTAAATGTTTTGTTTTTATGTTTTTGGATGGATGGTGATTTTTGCACAAAAAATTTTGTTGTATGTATGTATGGTATGTATGGGATGGAAATGGATTTGGATGGTTTATATTGCCCCCAAAGTTTTTTGTATGTATGTATTTGGGTTTAAAGGATGGGTGGATGGTGATATTGCCCCAAGTTTTGTTGTATGGATGGTTTGGGGATATTGCCCCCAAAATTTTGGGTTTATTGGGAGGTATGGATGGAGGGGTGGTGATTTTGCAAAAAAGGGTTTTTTTGTTGTATGTATGGATGGATGGTGATATTGCACAAAATTTTGTTGTAAAGTTTTTGGGGATTGGTGGGTATTTTCACAATGTTTTGGTATGTATGGTTGGGTGATATTGCACAATGTTTGTTGTATTTTATGGTTTTGGGGTATTGCCCCAATGTTTTGTTGTTTTTTTGTTAATTTGGATGGGTGATATTGCCCCATTTTTTTGTTGTATGTATGGAAAGGTGTATTGCAAAAATGTTTTGGGTTGGAAAGTATGGGAAAGGTTAATAAATTGGGAAAAATTTTTTTGTTGTATTTGTGGAAAAGGGATGGTGATAAATTGGGACAATTTTTTTTTGTTGTAAAGGTATGGATGGATTTGGGGATATTGCACAATGTTTTGTTGTTTTTTAATTTGGTTGGAAAGGTGGTGATTAAATTTCCCCCAATGTTTTGTTGTAAAGTTTTGGATGGATGGTGATATTGCACAATGTTTTGTTGTTTGGGGGTGGATGGATGGTGATTTTGCACAAAAGTTTTGTTGTATTTTGTAAGGGAAAAGGATGGTGATATTGCACAATGTTTTGTTTTATGTATGGATGGGATGGATGGTGAAAAAATTTTACAAAGTTTTGTTGATGTATGGAAAGGATGGTGATATTGAAATGTTTTTTTTTTGGGGATTTATGTTTTGGGGGTTGGGGGTGCCCTGGTAATATTGCCCAATGTTTTTGTTTAAAATTGCCCTTTTTTTCAACTGTATTAAAATTTCCAAAATTTTGGGGGAAAAAAGGGGGGAAAAGGGCTCAGTTGAAATCTTGTAAGTTTGGCCCCTGGAATTTGTTATTGTGCCCTTTAATTGTTTTTAAAGGACTCTGCGAATATAGTTCTCCTATTTCAAATTTACTTTATAAAATTAGCTGCCGTTTTTTTATTGAAAATTGAAATGTTTTACCCCAAAAGCAATCATTTAGTAAATGACATGTCGGGGTGGATCAAAACCCCCCGAAAAAATCCCGGATTTTTCACTAAATTTGGGAGAACAAAAAACCCCTTTAAGTTTAACTTACGCACCATGGGTTTTTTTTAATTTTTGGGTGGGATCAGATCTCTGACGACAAAACAAAAGAAAATTCTTGGGGAAACCTGATTTCCCTCAGCTGGGGAAAAAAGCTGTCACTTTCAGAAAATGCAAAAATGGGACTGGTCAAAACACGGGGTGGCAGTCGAGGGTTTTTTTTCTGTTTTGATCCCCCTATCCACCCAGCCAGTTATTGGGGTTTGCTGGGTCTGGTAGATCTTTGGGGGAAAGTTTTTGCAAAGACTAGCATCCATCCAAAAGGGTAACAAGCAATTGTTTTTGTCCATTTCACGCTTATAGAAACCCGGGAAAAACTCCTTTGCTCTAAGGGCCTGATGAAGGACTACTTTTTGATGGGGAACCCAAAGCAAAAGTTTCTTGGGTTGGGGATTCCTACCTCCCTAGCAGGCAGGGAGGTTATTGCTGTGTTTTTTTTTCCCCTTCTTATCCCGTTTTCCCAAAATTTCTTTTTGTCTTTTTCTTGGAAAGGAAAATTTTTTTGGTTTGTCCCGACTTGGGGTTCAAAATCCTTGGCTGGGGAGGGAAACGTCGAAATTTTTTATAGTTATTTTGTTTTGGAGATTTGGGGTTTTTTTTTTCCTTGTTAAACATCTCTCTGTTGTTAAAAGCCCCTTTTATAATGTTTGTTTCACATTTTATTATTTTTATTTGGTTAAAATTTTTAGTGTTTTCCCCTTAGTTGGGGACCTGTGCTTTTTTTTGTCTTTTGGATGGACTTTTAGGTTTTATTTTCAAACTAAGTTTTTTTTGGTTTGTGGGGCTTTTGGAATCTAAACCTGTTTCTTTTTTAAACCCAAATTTCCCCCCTTTTTCCCTTTCCCCGGATGCTTTATTGTTAAATTTTATTAATTTTTACTATCCCCTTTTTTTTCTTTTTTTCTGGCGTGATATCACCTTAATGTGTTGCAAGCGCCGTAAAACCCTTTAAAAAAAAAAAACCAAAAAAAAAGCAAAAATTTACATTTATCTATGATTATATCTTATTCTTTTCCCCCCGACAACAGGGTAAATTTTGTAATGAGCAAAATTTCGATAAGGGGGGGAAACTTTGGTTTGGATTTTTTTGGTTTTTTATTTCCCCCGTTTCCCCGTGAATGGGCAAACACATCTGTTCGATGTCCTTTCATGTTGAGGGGTTTTAAAATTAACCGGATTTAATGTATTTCTTTAGTTTGGCTAGTTTGAATCCCCCCCGGAAAAAAAAAAAAAATTAAAAAAAACATGCGACCAAAACGTTTTCCGGGAATTTTTTTTATTTTGGACACACACTTGCCATTTTAAATTGTTGGGCCAATTTGTTTTTATTTTTATTTTAAAAATTTTAAAAGCCACAATCCCTTTTGTGGAAAGACTGCCAAATTTAAAACAGGGTAAGTTGGTTCCCAAAATTTTCTTTTCTTTTAAATTTGAAAATTTTTTGTGCATTCTTTTCCCCCTATTTTATCGAACGCAGTTTGATGATCATAAAGGTTATTTGGGAAAAATGTTTGTTTTTTTTTTTTTCCCGTTATTCAAGTAAATCAATAGCTTTTTTTTTACCAACCGGTTTGGGAAATGCTAAGCTTGTTTTCTTCTGTTTTTTTTCTTTTTTCCTCAGAAAATTTCTGTTTCTGTCTGGTTTTATCATTTTATTGCATTTTTTGTTCATTTCCCTACGATTTTTTGAATTCTTGTTCTTTTTAGTTTCAGTCATTTCGAAATATGCTGTTCACATAAATCGTTTAAATTTTTTTTTATTAAACATTTCATCCCTCAATATCCTCTCATCATAAATTTTATCATATTTAATTTATTATTTTACTATTATTAAATTTTTATCATCATTATTTATTTTATTTTTATTTTTAAATTTTTATTAATTAAATTAAATTAAATTAAATTTTTATTATTTTTTTATTATTATTATTATTTTATTTTTATTAAATTTTTTTTACTATTATTAAATTAATTATTATTATTTTTATTATTTTTTTATTATTAAATTATTATTTTTATTTTTTTATTATTATTATTATTGTTCATTGGTGCCTTGGTTTTCATACATTTAAACCCAAATCATTTTTTAAAAATTTCCTTTTTATTCCCCCTTTTAAATCCTGTAGCATTTTTTCAACTTGTCTTTTTTGACTTTTTAAAAATTTTTTGACGCTATGCAGTTAGGTACAATACTCACAAAAATTGCCCCGGTCCCCCCCCCCCCCCCCCCGGGGTTTTAACGTACCAACACACCAAAAAATATGTTTTTAACTTGGAACGTTTATTTGTTTATAATCTGGTTGATTTTTAATTTACTGAGAATGTTCACCAAAATGGCTGTCTAAAAGCAATAAAAAAGAATTTACATCAATTTCCCTTCCTTCTATATCTTAGCCTTATTATACAATGCCCAATTTTAGGGTAAATTGGCTGGGTGGGGATCCCGACCCCCCATAGTGGGCAGGGAGGTAATTGTTTTGTCTTCTATCCCCTATATCTGTTTTCAAAATTTCTTTCTTTCTTTGTTCTTGGAAGAGAAATTTTTGGGTTTTGTTGGCGCTGGCCTTTAGTCCTAAATTTGGGGGGGAAACAGTTTAAATGCATTTGTTATTTTTTTTTGGGAGATTTTTTTTTTTCCTTGTAAATCTCTCTCTGTTATTTTATTATTATGTTTGGGGGTTTTTTTGTATAATGTAAAAACATTTAAAATGTATTCCTCTTTGTTGGATTTTTTGGGGCTTGGGGGGTCCCCGGGTGAGGGGCTTAAAAGGTGATCTCAAACTAAGTTCCCTTGATGGTTTGCTCTTGGAAACTGATCGGGTTCCCCATTTGTTCCCCGTTCCCCCTTTTTTTCCTTCTCTTGGGGGCTTTAATTTTTAATTCTAGAAACTTTTTTACTATCCCCTTTTTTTTTCCTTTTACTGGGCGCCCCGGATATAACCTAAAAATGTTGCAAGGCCGTAAAACCCTTTTTAAAAAAAAAACAAAACCAAAAAACAAAAATTTAGGTAAAAATTTGGGGAGGCGGGTCTATTAAAGGTCTAGGGGGGAAAGTTTTTTGCAATAGGACTAGGGGTCCTACTCCCAAAAATTTTGCCCGCCCAAATTTCTATTGTCCCTTTTCCACCGGTTTTTAAACCGGGGTAAAATTTCCCGCTCCATGGGTCCTGTGGGTTGGGAAAGTTTACATATTTTCTTCGCCCTTTCATAATTTTAAAAACCCCCAAAAAGACTTTGCTTTTTCACTTAAATTTTGTTTTTATTTTGTTTTGTTTTGAAAAGGTGTTTGGGGAAGGTTGTATTTATTTTTTATTTATTTATTTTCCTTTCATTTTATGTTTTATTTTTGTGAATTATATAATAAATTTATCTGATTTTTCTCAGGCGTTTGCTTTTACTTCCCAAAGAATAAACCTTCTATGGGGGGGGTTCCTGGCCCCCCTCCTAGTGGGCAGGGGGGGGCACTTACCCTTTTTCTTCTATCCCGCCTTAAAACCCTTTTTTTTCCCGTTTTGCCCTTTTTGTCTTTGTTTTGGGTTGGGGTTTTTACTTGGGTTTTGGCCTACCCCGGAGGTTTTCCTTTGACTGGGAAGGGGAAAAAGTCAAAAGCTAAATTTTTGTTTTGGGAAAATGTTTTTTTTTTTCCTTGTGAATTTATCTTTCTGTTATGTATTATTTTATTTGTTTTTTGAATTTTTATAAGATTGGTTTAAACCCTTTTTGAGTGTATTTCCCCCTTTGTTGGGGGAAATTGTGCTGGGTGTTCCCCCCGGGGGGACTTTTAGGGTGTTTTCAAACTAAAATACGCTGGTTTTGGTGCCCCTTGGAATTTTGCCCTTGTTTCCCCCCCCCCCCCCCCCCCCCCCCCCCCCCCCCCCCCCCCTTCGAATTTCCATCCCCTTGTCCCTTTCTTTTTCCCCAAGTCCCCTTTTAAAGTACATTTTAGAATGTTTTTTTCTTTCCAATTTTCTTTCCCTTTTTACTAGCGCTGAAATGTGTTGGGGAAGCGCCGTAAAGCCCCCCTTTTCCCCTCTCTCTCTCTTCTCTCTCTCTCTCCCCTCTCTCTCTCCCCCTCTCTCTCTTTCTCTCTCCCTCTATTATTCCTTTTTTCTTTCCCATCTCTTTTTCTTTCTCTCTCCCTCTCTTTATTTTTCTAATTTTTTCTTTCTCTCTGCTGTTGTTAGCATTGTATTATGTTTAGTTACACATTATATTATATGATTGGTAAACATTTGAGTGTATTCTCTTAGTTGGGACTGTGTTGTGTCTGGATGAGACTTTTAGTGATCTCAACTAAGTACTTTGATAGTGTGCTTTTGGAATCTACCGCCTGTTTCTTTTTTTAACCAATTCCCCTTTGTCATCCTTTTCTCGGATGCTTTATTGTAATTCTATAACTTTTTACTATCCATTTTCTTTCTTTTTACTGGCGCTGATATGACCTTAATGTGTTGCAAGCGCCGTAAAAACCCCTAAAAACAATTTTTTTAAAACGATTTTATACTAGGGAATAAGTCAAAGTTGGGAGAGGGGGTAGAGAAAGATGCAATGTTAAAAATTGCGAATGGGAAGTTAGGCCCTTTCATATTTGAACTTAACTATAACGTCAATAGTTATGTATGCACCTCACCCTCTCTCCTTCTACTTCTGTGTTCCATCATTCCAAGCGCATGTACCTTGTCATAAGCAGAGAGCGTCAACGTGCGAGGGATTGAATTGCCGCCAAAAAAAATCAAAAAATCGAGAGATTCGATCACTTCCGTCGGTCATTGACAAACACTTTTTTGTTCAGTTTGGCCACAGACAACTTTCACTCCAATATCGACCGATCAAGATTGCCTTGAAATGTTTAATAAGTATTGATGGAATACTCGATTTTTGAAACTTTTTTTTGACAATTTGGTAATCGGTAGTTTTTTTTTTTTTTTTTTTTTTTTTTTTTTTTTTTTTTTTTTTTTTTTTTTTGGGGGGGGGGGGGGGGGGCGTGTTGTGTGTGTGTGTGTTTTTGTTGTTTTTTTTAAAGTAGTCCGTCAGCGCCTAATTTATCTGTATTTGAAGTCAAAGTGGATACCAAGCTTCTAGAAGTCGTGGACTATTAAAATTAATTAACAAAAATGAACATAACAGCTTCGTAAAAGAACAAAAAAAAAAAAAAAAAAAAAACACGGAACGTTTCGGGCTCAAAGCCCTTCTTCAGCCAATAACAAAGACAAAAACATGAATTCATCACTACTCCAGTATCGTTTTACTTGCGGACTTATTGGCGTGCCAAATATTATTGTCCTGCGTCTGTCTGGATTTTAAGTGATGGATTAATGTTTTTATTTGGATTTTTATTGGCTTAACTCACTCAACCCTAACACCGACTATATCCGTAGTTTACCCGGGTTACTTTTACCCCATGCCTATTTCTTACATTTTTTTTAGACAAATTATAGGCGTGTATCAAAGCTAGTGTTTTTAGTTTGTGCATATTAATGATAGTTGAATAAAACTATCTATGTACATGTTCATTTTTAATACATTTTGTCCAATTTTGAAAGTAGCAAAAATCTCTAGGATGAGTGAAGGGTTTTGAGTCCGAAACGTTCCGTATTTGGTAGTTTATTCTTATTCGAACTGTTATAATATCATTCATTTTTGTTCATTTCTGTAATTGAAGTGTTTGTGTTAGGCAGTTTGTGGACAAAATTAGGGGGAAATGTTTTGTCAGACTTGGTGTCCCGCCCATTTCATGATGGTAGAGGATGAATGAATGGTGTTGCGTGTCGCAGTAAAATCGTCCTGTGTTGGTGTTGGGTGGGGTGGTGGTGATCACGTGATGGGTGAGTAGGAAGTAGGAGGCTGCGATGGACGTCGGAGTGGACTCCATTTTTTTTGAGTCCTGAGAATACAATACATGTACATTGTGTCTCAGACATCACAGACGTGTCAGCACTACAGATAATACGATAGGTGCTCTTTTCTTTTCAGTATTATTTAATTTAGCAAGATGGTTGTGAATAAAAAACAAATAAATATTCAACCAATGAATACTGTATTGGTAAATGGTAGGAAAAAAAAACATCAACTGGCAAGTTGAAGTTCCAAAATTTTTTAATTGATTTTTTAAAATTTCCCCCCCCAAAAAAAAAAAAATCCCA
>NW_027624825.1:0-7754 GCF_034508935.2 Berghia stephanieae
AAATGTATAAAGCATAAATAAAGAAATAAAGAAAAGATGTAATGGGGCAAAGGAAGCCTGGCTGAATGAGCAATGTGAACAAATAAAAAGGCTGCTTTAAAAGCCCCAAAAAACCTTCCACAACACGATCAAGGAAAAGTGAACAGGAAGAGAAATTAACAAAAAGGCTGCTTTTAAAGGCTAAAAGTTACAGTGTGATGGATAAAAACGCATATTCAACGTGGTCGGAATAAAACGGGGAGCTGTTCATGATGAAAGGGGAACAAACTCAAATCCATAAATCCATAGAAGGCCCACCATTTTAAAAAGTTTAAAGTGGAGAATGCATCAAAAAAATGAGGGGGGGAAAGCCCCTGGACCTGCAATATTCATGTAAAATTTAAATTTGAAGCATTTGGAGATTGGGGAAATTGAAAAATTTAAACTGAAATGATAAATTTAATTTACGATTCGGGGGAATCCCAAATTTGAAATGAGCAAATCAATATTATATATATATTATATAATTTTATTTATATTAATATATATTAATATTTTATATATATTTTACAAAAAAATACAATAACAAAATCATACACACCAAAACAGTATACACTGCACTTTAAATATCTAATGCATATAAGTTACCACACACAACACACACACAACACACCACCTACGCATACATTGCATTTTTCAATAATTCCCTGGCAAAATCTATTTTAAAATATTTCCCCAAAAGAGTAGTTTTTCTTTTATTTTTAAAATTTTATAACGTGTTTTCAACCTGATGCAGTGGGAGTGTTTCCAAGTGATAGAGGGTTACTTACGAATGATCTGTCGCCAAAATTTTTAAAGATTAGTTTTTGGAATTTAAAATTTAAAGGGTGTAAAATTTTTGAGGAGTTTTTGACGGGGGTTTTGCAGGGCACATCAAGTCTTGAATGTAGGGGGGTTCGTGAATGGTGGATTAAAACAAAAAGAGAAATTTTGTATTCAATTCGAGCTTAAGGTAGCCAGTAAATGCCTCAACATCGCCTTGACCCCCATTGAGTATTACAACCAATACCTAGGAAAAGCTTTTGTGCTCTATTTTAATTTTTTGTAGTTAATTAAAAAAACCCCCCCCCCCCCGCAAAAAAAATAATAAAATAAAAAAAAATTTTAAAAAAATTGATTTTAAAAAAAAAATCCAAACACAAAAACGTAAAACAAAAAAAAATTTTAAAACATTTTAAATCAGGTTTATTAAGCAGGAAAAACCAAAATCAAACATGTCACAACCCCTTGTCGGGAAATTCAATGAGGGTTCACGGTTCACAGTTTCCCTTTTTCAGCTAAAAAAATAGAAAAAGAAAAAAGGAGTTATAATACTTTACAAGTCGAGTTTTAGAAAAAATAAGAACTTTAATTTTTAAAAATTTGTTTTGACCAGTTCATCCCGACCCCGGGAAAATTTCCCGTTTTAAAATGTGGTCCCAAAAAAATTTCTTAAAATTTCGACTGATTTAAATGCCTTTCTCTGGGAAATAACTCTCAAACCCTGTAATTTGACGCACATTCCGCGGGCGGGCCAGATCATTTAAAAAGGATTAATCTGATTACTTGTACATTTTTTAAATCACATAAAAAAAAGTTTTTTAAAATTATTTTAAAATTTTTAAATTGAAAAAATAAACAGAAATAGAGAAGGCAAAAAAAAAAAAAGCCATTTTTTAAATTCCAACCCCAAAATTAAAACAACTGTTTGCTAAATTGGAAAAATTGGGCTCTAAATTTAAAAGTGTTGATCATAGAAATGGAAGGACTAGAACGGGGAATCCCACAGTAAAGAATCCGTAAACGTGAATCTCGCATGGTACGAGTTGAAGGGGTTGAAAGCAACGGGCGTGCCTCGAATTCCTGGGGGTTGCAGTAAGACAAATTAATTATGTCGTTTTTGCTTTATTGATGAGTAATTCTCGTGTAATTGCAGAGCAAAAGGTTTTCGATACCCCCTCCCCAATGTGGATATTTCATTTAAAATTTAATAAATTTATTTACTAAAAACCTTTCATTTTTAAAAATTCCGTTTGGAAATTAAATATTCCAATATAAATTTTATAACATTCCATTCAAATTTGAAAAAGGGAAACGTGTACATGTTTTAAAATTGTATTAAAATCCATAATCAAATATATTAAGAAGATGGGTAAAGCAAAAGTTGTGTTTTCTTGTGCAAAAAGTTGTCCAAAACAGTTGTCATTAACTGTCCTGTAAACTTTTTTAAAAATGAAGACTAACGAGGTTGTGAGAATTTTTTAAAAAAATGCTGTTCCTTCAATATTCAACTTTGCTATTCGTTTCCAGACAAACTCTCACAACCCGGGACAAGAAAAAAGAAAGTATCCAAAAAAGAAAATGCAAAGCAAAAACAAGCCAAAAAAAATGTCATGCCGGGGGTTTATTATACAAAAAAGGGATGTAGACTAAAAAAAAATGTTAGAAAAATCACTCCTTGCAAAAATTTTACAAAAAATCGAAAGGGCAAATTTAGAGAAAGCTTCGTTGACAGCAAAAACAAAAGAAATCAAAAACACAAACGACAAAAATGAGGAAACTGTGACAATTTTCAGTTTTCAATCGCAAATTCGCCCCCGCGTAAAGAATTTGAACTTAGAAAAACATTATGAGAATTTAAAAGAGTGAAATAATGTTAAAAAAAGGTTTTTTGGACGAAAAAACAAACCTATATATACAATTCTGCAAATTGTCATCTATACACCTTTATCCCCCCATCTTTTTTAAACTATCTATCTATCTATTTTTATCTATCATCTATCTATTATCTACCTATCATCTATTTTTTCTATCTATCAATCTACCCTATCAACTCGTATTATCAATCTATCCCAAAACCTCCATCCATCGATCCTCAATCCTAACCTTTTTTCCAACACACACAATACACAACGGATATTTTATATATATAATATATATATATATAAAAAATTATATATATTTTATTATATTTATTTTATATATATTTTGGGTGTGTGTGTGTGTGGGTGTTGTGGTTTGTGTGTTGGTGTCTGTGTTCTAATGTAAATTGTGAGGTTATTTAAGTGATTTGTGCCCCACCGCCCAAACCTTTTTTACGAAAGAATGAATCTGTTGCTAAAATTCATGATAAAACCCTTTTTAGGGCCCTTATATAGGAAAAACGAGCGAGCTAAAATGCTTAAAGGAGGGTGTGATTTTTGTATCATTGGCTTAAAGAATTCATCAAATGTCATTTATCAAAAAAACTGATGACCCTCCCCGTCACCTTTTAAAAATATTGTATTCTACACCAAACAAAAAGTGTATTAACATGTTAAGTTTTTTAAAAAATACAAAAAGTGGATTTAGGATACGCACAAGGGGGATTTTTTTGAATTTTAAATTAATCTAAAAAGGGCTTTCCTCAAAATTTTTTTTTTCAAAAATTCTGATACTATTTTTAAAAAATGATTTTTATAGAAAAGTGATTTTAAAAACAGTTTTTGACAAAATGGAATTTTTTTAAACCCTCGAAAATAAACCCCCCAAATCGGGCGGCCCCTTGGTCCAAAAAATCCAATGTGGGTAAAAAAAAACTTTTAAAATTTAAAATGAAAAAAGCAATATATACAATCTTTGACTTTTTTACGTTTTTTGAGGAGAAGGGTTTTATTTTAAAATTAACTTTTAAAAACGAAACTTGAAGAATACAATAAAAACCAGTGAGCAAAAAATCGAAACTTTAAATTAGTTAAAAAGTTTTGGGAAACAGAGCGTATTCTTTTCATACCGGTTTAAAGGACCGAACTCACACACCACTATATTTTTTTATTTTTTTTTTTTTATTACATAATACTTATTATTATTATAAAAATTTATTATTAAAAATTTTGTTATTTTTTAAAAATTTTTTTTATTTTATTTTTATTTTAATTATTAATTAAAAAAATATTATTATTTTTTTATATTATTATTATTTTTATTATTTTTATTATTTTTATTTTATTAATTATTATTATTATTATTTTATTATTATTATTATTTTTATATTTTTATTATTATTATTATTATTATTTATTTTATTATTATTTTATTTTATTATTATTTTTTTTTTTATCATTAATTTATTATTTTTATTATTTTTTTAATTATTATTATTATTATTATTATTATTTTTTATTATTATTATTATTTTATTATCTTATATCTTACATTTTATTTTTATATTATTTTTTATTATTATTTTTATTATTATTATTTTTTTATTTTTTATTATTATTATATTATTATTTTATTATTTTATTTTATTTTAAAAAAATAATAATAATTTTTTTTTATTAATTATTTTATTATTTTATATATTAATTTATTTTATTATTATTATTATTATTATTATTTATTTTTATATTTATATTATTTTATTATATTATATTTTTATTTTTTATTATTATTTTTATTATTATTATTTTTTTTTATTTTTTTTTTTTTTTTTTATTAAACATTATTTTTTTTTATATATATTTTTAATTTTTTTTTTATTATTATTTTATTATTTTTTATTTTTTTATTATTATTATTATATTATTATTATTATTATTATTTTTTCATTATTTTTAAAATTTTATTATTTTTATTTTTTTATTTTTTATTATTATTATTTTTTATTTTTATTTTTATTTATTTTTTTAATTATTTTTATTATTATTATTATTATTTTATTATTATTATTATTATTTTTAATTTTTAATTTTAGATAAAATTTCCCAACCCATGTTGCTCACTAGTGCTTTTTCACCAGCGATCTGAGAGTGTAGTATAAAATTTCAAGATAAGGCCACTTTTTTATAAAAAATACGTACTAGGGAATTAAAAAATCGGCCAGACTTGCAAATTTTTATTATATTTTGCTTTCATTTAACGGGTTATTAACATATTTATTCAATACAGGGGGCACAATTTTAATGTTAGCTATAACGGCCAACTCAGCCCTGCGGACTACCCCATCTCAAAGCTATAATTATGACAGTGTCCTTTTTCACATATTCTTGTCTGTTATTCCATCCCAAACCCTCCAACGGTTTTTTTTGATATTGCTATTGATGGGGGCAATTTGTATGGGTTTTTTTTAATACAAAAGTGCGATATTGGATTAAATAGGGAGGATTTAAAATTCAAAACTGTTTGATGATGGAGAGATAACCCGGTTAAAATTAACAAAATGTGTATATTTGGGAGAGATAAGTAGTAGTAGAAAGCTCACAGAGAATGACGCTTGCTGAGAATTGTGTGATTCAGTCATGGTTGGGAAGTATGTTCTCTCCCTCCAGTTGTTAAAAGTTTCCCTTGGTCAGGTCCTGGGCCCGGTTTTGAGGTGTCAAGATCTGTTGTGACTTTTGTACGGGGGCACGAGTATTTCTTGTTTACAGGATTAATTCGGCCTCATATGAAACCAGAAAATTCTGATTTAGAGAGGCCTGGTTCCGTAGTTCCCTTGATATTTGGGGTTCTCCCCAATTGTTGCCATGAAGGAAATATTCTGTCATTGCAGTTTGGGCTGGGATGTTATCTTCTCGACGTAAGATGTGACCAAAACCTATCCTATTTTTTTATTATTGTCTAAGGGGTTTGGGCCTGGTTTGTCATAGGATAGTATTTGTAATTGTCCTTTGGCCCAAAAGATTTCCCAAACGCCGAATTTTTTGCGTGGGTTTTAATCGGACTTTTAAGTTCTTTTTTTTGAGGCCCAGGTTCCAAAAATTTTTGTTAATATGGAATAACAGTCCTCGAAACTGTATTCGTTTATTTTCACTGATTATGTTTTTTTATTCCCTAATTTTGGGTTTGGGTTTAAGCATTGGTGGGCCCCTTTTCGTTTTCTGTTCTTAAATTTTGTTTATCAAAAATCCTGTTTCGTCACTTTCCAAATTTAAATTTCCCTTTTATTTTTGTATATTCTGTTTTGGATCGATTCACTTTTAGATTCCATGATCTAGGGTAGTTGATATTATTGGCGTGTATATTTTCCCCTTGATGTTCTGATTCAAAGATTAGGTCTGTATCGTCTGCGTATATCAATTGAATGATCTTCTTTATTGGTGGTAATTTTGGTCTTAGATATTTCATGGCCGATTCGAGGATATCGTGAATATAATCAGACTCAAGCTGTCTCCTCTAGGGGATCCAATTGAGGTGATATTATTGTTAATTCTCTGCCGGATTCAAATTGTAATGTAGTATTTGATAATAGATTATCTTATGAGCTTACGTGATCTTTGTCTAAGAATGAGTCAAGGATTGATAACAGTTTAGTTCTGCATATAGTGTCGAAAAGCTGAACTCATATCTATTCCAATATGATAAATTCTTCCTTATATTTCTCCGTTGTGGCTTTTAGGCAATCGATGGGCCCATACTATGTCTGCAGTGCTTCTATCTCTTCTAAACCCACTTTGTGAATGTGAAAGATATTCCTCTACCTTTCTCTAATTCTGTTGAGCGTGATTGTGCTTAAACTTTTCTTAGCTGGATAATAAAGCGATTGGTTGTAAATTTTCTAAAGGGCCTTTCTTTTTATTTGGTTTGTTCAGCAGAATGAGTTTTACTTAACCAAGATTGAGAACTTGTTTTGTCTTAAATATCCTATTATACATATCAGTTAGTATTTGCATGCCTTCGTCGTCAAGACATTTTAGTTCTTCTGCTCTAACACCATCTAGACTTGGCAATCTGTTGTTATTGAGCTTTTGTATGGCTTCACTTATTTCTTAAGGCATTACAGGTGTTTCAAGCTCTGAATTGGTAGAATCGAATGGTTCCACTTCTTGAATGCCCTTGTATTTCTCAATGTAGTACATGCTTATAATGTTTATAATTTCTTTATCATTGCATAAGGTCTTATTACATTTATCTTTGATTATAAGTCTATTATGTGTTTTTTTTTGTATTATGATTGTATTCAACCTTTGAAACATTTTCATACTGTCACTCGTACTATTCATTTCTGTCACAATCTCATCTATTTTCTTTTTGATTATCTATTTATTGAGATTTAATTTTATGACATGATTTCATTTCTTTGTCTCTTCATTGTGTTCTTCGCATGCGTATTTGAGTCTCAGTTGTTTTTGCTGCGTGATAAGTCATGCAGTATTGAACAGTAATCATTTTTTGTGTACTACTTCTCTCGGGCAGTGTTATTTCCCTGCTCATCAGCACGCTTTGGAGATGTTGAATTTTAACTGGGTTAGAGACATCCTTTAAATTCTTTGACGAAAGATTTGAAGCGAGGTTGTTTTTTAAATTGTCTTTGACTAGGTCATCTCTTAGACTGCTGAAGTCTTTGATCGATTTTCTATTCTGTTTGTAGAGATAATGCATGTATTAATAATCACAACTATGTTGATATTGGCATTGATAATGCAGGTATTCCTAATGATAACTGTGTTCATATTGGTAGAGATAATGCAGGTATTAATGATGATAACTATGTTGA
Source organism: Berghia stephanieae (assembly GCF_034508935.2). NCBI lineage: Eukaryota > Metazoa > Mollusca > Gastropoda > Nudibranchia > Aeolidiidae > Berghia > Berghia stephanieae. The sequence continues at coordinate 7,493 of NW_027624825.1, forward strand.
TATTGTTATTGATAATGCAAGTATTTATCATGATAACTGTGTTGATATTGGTAGAGATAACGTTATTCATAATAACAACTGTGTTGATATTTGTATTGATAATGCAGGTATTAATAGTAACAACTGTATTGATATTTGTATTGATAATGCAATGGTTTAATTAATTAAAAAACACTTAAATTGATACTTGTTGTATTGATAAAGAAGATTTTTGCAATTTTTTTATAAGGAATGTAAAACGGACAGGGTGAAAATGTTGAAA
>NW_027624826.1:0-7774 GCF_034508935.2 Berghia stephanieae
TAAATTTAGGAAAATCCGAGATTAGAAAAGCCCTTTAATTTTCCATTTACTGAAACCTTCTTTTTTGAAGTAGATATTTTATAGGGGGAAGTGAATTGAAGTTTTGGTTTGGGGTTTAGTTTCATGAAAATGTTATGAAAAAAGCTGGATATACTAATGATATGAATGCATTTGCTGCAGGGATTGGCATTGATAGAATGACAATGATTAAATATCAAATTCAAGATATTAGAGAGCTTTATAAAAATGATTTACAAATGCTAAATCAATTTAAAGGAGGTCGTTAAAATGATTTTTTCTTTACTGGAGTTAAAGAAATTGGCTAATTTGGATAAAAATATCAAAGTTGAAGATGTTGTTAGAGCAATGACTAGTCTTGGCTTTGAAGTAGAAAATTATTCTAAGTTTTTAGATATAGAAGGGATTAAATTCGGCAAGATTGAATCAATTACTCAAAATCCCCAAGCTGATGGTCTTAAAGTTTGTCAAATTAAATTTAACGATAAGAATCGAACTATCCAAACTACAGCAACTAATGTTTTTGAAAATATGATAGTTGTTGCATTTGTTCCTGGATCACGTGTCAATGAAACAGTTTTTGATAAAAAAGAATTAAAAGGAATTATTTCTGAAGGAATGCTAAGTAACATTTCTGAATTTGGCATTAATAAAAATCTTTTAAGAAAAAAACTTGTTGATGGCATTTATGCTTATCAAAATGTTAGTCTTGATGAAGATCCAGTTGAAGTTCTAGGATTAGATGATTATTTAATTGACGTTGATATTTTGTCTAATCGTTCTGATGCAGCTTCTTATTATGTTATGGCTCAAGAATTATCTGCTTACTTTAAAACCAATATTGTTTTACCGCTCACAAAACAAGCAAATTCCAAAAATAGTCTCCAAGTAAATAAAGGATTAGCACATCAATTAAGTTTTATGACTGCAACTAATGATTTTGATATTTCTTTATATCAACAAATCTTCTTAGCAAAACATAATATTAAATCAATTAATAATGCAACTGATTTAACAAATTTAACTTTACTTTATTCTGGTCTACCTATTCATGTTTATGATCAAAAACAAATGGATTTTGAATTTACAGCTCAATTAGCAAGTGGCAAGGTTAAAGTCTTAGGAGATAAAGAGGTTGTTTTAGAAAATAACTTAGTTATAAAAAATGGCCACGATATTGTCTCAATAGCCTCTGTTATTGGACTAGAAAAATATAAAGTATTTAGTCATACCGATAATTTAATATTTGAATTAGGAATTTTTCCATTAAGGGAAGTGAGAAAATCAGCTAAGACAATAAAAATTAGTAATAATTCAAGTATTCATGGTGGTAAAAATATCGGAATTGGTTCGCTACTTTTAGCAGTTAAATATTTATCTAATCATTTAAAAACTTTTTCAGATCCCATTAATTTAAACATTCCTAAAAAAATTGTAATTGATTTCTCAATTCCAAAGTTAAATGCAGTTGCAGGGATGGATATTACTAAAGAACCTAAATTTAAAGGAGCTTTAAAAGCTTTAAAAATTCTAGGTTTTGAATTTGTTGAGAATAAAGTTAAAGTTCCTTTATATCGTCATGACATTCACACTCAACAAGATCTTAATGAAGAAATTTTTAGATTTTTCGGATACGATAAATTTAAAAAATCAAATGAAAGCCAAAAAATTATTAATATTGAAAATAATTTGAATTGAAAAATTAAGACTTGCACTTTAGGATATCAAGAAATTATTTCACAAATTTTAGTGGCTAAAGATGAAAATGTTATTAATCCTTTTAATTTTAAAGATAGTATTGAATTAGCCACTTATCCTTCAAATGACCATAATGTGATTCGCAATAGTCAAATCACCTCATTACTAAAAATTACCATTCATAATTATAAAAGAGGATTTAGAGATATTAATATTTTTAGTCAAGGTGTAATTAATAATAGTTATGAAACTTTAGCATTAACTTCAACAACCAAATCATTTCAAGAAATGAAGAAGGAAATTGTTAATTTAATTCCTAATGCTCAATTTACAAGAAGCAAGTTAAGTGGAATGCATCCAAACATTTGCGCATCTATTTTAGTTAATAATAAAAAAATAGGACTAATTGGTAAAATTAATCCTCATTTATCTTCTTTAGATATTATGGCAGCAGAATTTTTAGTTGATGATTATTCTAGTGTTAAATCTTTTACCAGTTATGAAAATAAGCAATTAAAATCAGAAGATATTAATATTGTGTTAGATAGAAGAGAAGATTTAAATTCAAAGTTACAAGAATTTAATGATGCTCATAGTGTTAAGGTTATTGATGAATATCAAGAGAATGACAAATTAAAAGTTACAATCCGTGTTTTAAAATAGTTAATTTTTCTCTAAAAAAAAGTAAAAGCTAGAGTCACTTGAAAACTCTAGCTTTTTCGGTTTCGGTAACAACTTACCATTTTGACATCTATAGTTTTAATATTATTCAAAGAGGTGAATTAAAATAAGGGATATTTTAATGGGAGTTTTAAACTATAGACGGAGATTTAATAATCTCATAAATCATTATAGATAATTTAGAAAAAATGAAATTTATTTTTTAGTAATAAAACTTTTTTGGTTGATATTTCATAAAAAAATATTTTTAAACTTTTATTTTAGATTGATTGTATTTTCTAATCTGATTTGTCTCATTTTTGATTTGTTTGTATTTTTTAAGAGCATTTTTTTTCATAAAATATTTTTTAACATTATCATTTTTAATGAAGTGGTCATTCTTAAACATTTTTAAAGTGTAGTCGACTCCTTGCTGGTTGGCTTTATAAATGGATTCTTCAACTGAGTTTATATTTATTATTTGATAATAGAAACAAACTTTCTTTTGACCAATGCGATGAATTCTTTTGATAGCTTGTTTATATTCGCCACTACTGGTAGTGGGAGAATAAAAGATCATGCGATTAAATGCTTCTAGATTAATTCCAGTTGAACCCGCTTTATATTGAACTAGTAAAATAATTCTTTCTTTCTTAACTTTTGTAATTTGCCCATAATTGGCCTTATTCACTTTTTGATATTTTAATTTTTGAATTTCTAGATAGTCGCTATGCTGACCGCTAATTTCTTTGACTTGAAAATCATGATCTGATAGAAATTTTTGAAGCATCTTTTTTTCGTTTATAAAATTTTAGAATATGACAAATGGTTCTTCAGTTGATTTAAGAAGATCAAATACTATATTTAATTTTTGATCATCAATATTTATTTTATCTCCTAGAAACCCTGAAGCAAGCTGTCTTTGTGCTAGAAAAAAATTTTGAGGTTCTTGATAAGAATTTTCATTAATTCAATAATGTTTTTTGAGTACACTAAGCATATAGTAGTTATCAATTGTTTTGATTACTTGAAAATTTTGTTCTGGCATTTTTTCGATGCATTCTCAAGTTTTTAAAAAGTATGATTTTTGATTCAACAATGCTAGTAATTCTTTAATATTTTTAAAACCAATAAATTCATATCAACTATTTTTATAACTAGTCTTTTGTTCATATACACAAAATTTAAAAGCCCAAGTATTTCAATTTAATTTGTAGTCCATAATTTGCATTTGTTGATAAAGATCAATATAAGAATTAGAAATTGGGTCGCCGGATAAAAGTGAAACATATTTAATATTTTTGCTAATTTGTTCTCCTCATATGCCAATTCTAGAAGTACGAGATTTCATAACTTGTGATTCATCAATTATTAAATGCATATTTTGAGGGAAAGACGGCAATATAAATTGTGAACCATTAAATAGCATATTGAGATAATCACTTTTTAATCTTGCAATCGTATATGTGCTTATAACAATAACATTTTTATTTAGATATGCATCACAAATTAATTTAAGTCTTCGCTTTTGGCACGAAGGAATATCTTTACTACTTAAATCTTTGCGATGTTGTAGAACTTGTTTTATTGTAATATTTTCAGATTGAAATAATAAGATATTGAAATTTTTAAAGTGTTTTTTAACTTCTGCTTGCCAATCTAGTAATTTACTTTTTTGACATAAAATTAAAGCTATTTTCCGTTTAAAATTTTTAAGTCTAGATTTTAAAATAGCTAATGATAAAATAGTTTTACCTAGTCCCATATCTAAAGCAATCAGATGTTTGTTGATAGGTAATAAAAAATTAAATGCTTCTTTTTGAAAGTTGAACAAAACTTTTTCATAAATATTATTCACAATATAATTTTAATACTTTTTAGATTTTAGAAGAAAAATTTTAAGTAGTCTCACTTCTTATTAAAAGTCTAATATTTAGCCTCAGAGCGAAACAAAAATAATCAATACAAGATAGTGGATATTTATGTTTGTAAATAAATATACATAACTATAATATTAATAAAAATGCACTCCCTTATACTTTTAAATGTACATATGTATATACTTTAAATAAAAAATCCTAATAATCTTTTGTTAAAGAAATTAAGAGAAAAGCATATTGTTCAATATTGAAAATAGCCAAAACAACTATTCTTTTTATTGCTGGACCTAGAAAAGTAGGTGAATCAACTTTGTTAAGACAAATCCATGAAATAAAAGGTGAAAATTTAATTATTGCAACTGGTTCTAGTTCTACATCATTAAAAAGTAAATAATTAGCTGTTAATCGGATTTAAAGAATTTATGTCAATAATTGAAGTTTTGAAGAATACTTGGAAGCAAATGACAAAAAAAAGAATATTGAAAATTTTGAAGAGTTTCTTGGAAAATGATATCCTGATATTTGAATTAATAAATGAAATGCATTCTAATCTCGAGATTATATAATTATTCCTATCTTTGAAATTGATATTATAAAAGCTTATCTAGGAACTGACGAATTGCAACTTTTAAATTTTTATCATTCCTATGAAATTTAACTAATGGCGAATACTAGTGCCAATCAGCTTATAAAGAGATAGGCATTCATAAATTAATAGCAATTAAAAATTTGAATATTTTAGAAAAGTCTGTGTTTTTTAAAATTGTAAAAAGATATAAAAGTAATTTAAACTTGCCAAAAAAATAAATTATAAAGTTTATATCAATATCCATCTACATTTAATTTTACTAGGTAAAACCTTGTTAATTATTAATTCTAAATTTGTTGGTCATATTATTGAATCATATTGATTATTTAACAATGAAAAGTTTTAAGAACTAGAGTCTTAGACATTGGCTATATTAAAAATAATAATGATAAAGAAATTTTTTTCTTATTACATGGCGCTTTTGAGATAAAAACTATAGCTGTGATTTAGTTTAAGTATAAAATAGTATTGAGTTTAATGATTATAGAAATATTTTGGATTATCAATATCTTAAAATCGTTATTTCTAAATCACTTGAAAATTGCTCAACGAAAAAATTAAAATGTATTCTATTTTAGATCTTGCTCAAGATTATCTTTTTTAGAATTTTATTGTTAAAAAATCATGCCTTGTGAGCATAATTATTTTTTTACTTTAAAAACTATTATTTTAAGTAATGTTTTTTCTTTTGATGGACCTTATTGATAAAGGAACAAGAACTAATCCGATTGCTGTTCACACAATGAAGGGATAATACACTGGATAAGTTTCTTCTTCAACAATATCAAAACTTAGATTTTTTTTATTTGAATCAATTTTAATGTTTCTAAAATAATAACTTTTTGAAGAAAACATTGCATTTATAATGTTGCCTGATCTGTCTAGTTTATTATTCATATCAGTAATACTACCAAACATGGTCATTCAATGCGATGTTGGATTAAATCATTGTAGAATATCATAAATTCCTGGATTATTATTTGCTTTAGCTTTTTTATAAAGATCGACTAAACTCTTAGTGTAATAATTAGCTTCTTTATTATTTTCATCAGAAGTTATAGTGATATGATTTTTTTTATTTTTAGATTTTTGAAAAGGCGATTTAAAGTTATTAGGATTATATTCTAAACTTGTCATAAATGAAATGGAATTTTTTTGAATTGAAGAATATGATTTCATAGAAAATGATACAGAAAATAAAATAAAAAATAAGGTTCCAAACAATCCGAGCATAATTCCAACAAAGGATTTTCCTCTAACTTTTAGTGAAAGTTGAAATGCAATCATAGAAATAATTGTAAAAAGTAATAAGTATGTAGCAAAAACAGACAAAGCAGTATTAATCATTTTGGAGTTGTTAATTCCTAATAATAGCCCAGGTAATAAAATTGATAATAGAAGCATTGCTAAAATTGAACATCAAAGAGCAAATGCTCCCTCTAATACCATTCTTTTTCTAGTTATCGGTTTTGTTTGGAGAGAGAGCATTGTTTGGTTTTCAATTTCATCTCTAAAAATTTTTAAAGTTTGATAAGTAAGAAAAATATTTGGAAGGGGCATTGAAAAAAAACTTATTAAAATAAATGTTATTGGAAGATTATTTTCCATTTTTTCGATAAAAGCAGAAATCGTAAATATTCAAAGTGCTGTTGCTGAAATTATAAAAGTAATTCATGTAGATGGTGCTTTAAGCATCTTTTTAATTGTATAAGTATAAAAAATCATTATTTCACAAACTCCTTATCATAAATATCTTGCAGTGTTATTTCATCAAATTCAATCTTACTTACTTCAATTTTTGTTTTACCAATAAATTCTAAAATTTTGTATATTGTATCTTTTGAATTTGCAGATAATGTTATATATCGTGGATCATCAATGCATTTAACTTTATATTTTTTGATTGATGTAATGAAAGCTTTTTGTTTGTCAGCATGGAGATAAACTCTCATTTTGTGTTCTTTTTTATTGCTCATGCTTTTCTGAATTTCTTTCAAAGAACCGCTATAAGCAATATTACCATTATTAATTAAAGTTAAAGAATCTACAAGTCCTTCAAGTTCAGCTAAAATATGTGATGATATTAAAATTGATATTCCTGTTTGAGAAAGATCTTTAATGGCATTAAAGAATAAATTTCTTGCTGCAGGGTCTAGATTAGCAGCTGGTTCATCCATAATTAACACTTCTGGATCAGTCATTAATGCTTGTGCTAAAAGAACTTTCTTTTTCATTCCAGAAGAAAACTGATTAGGATTAATATTCTTGTGTGGTTGAAGTTCCAAAATAGTTATTAACTCTTCTGCTTTTTTTATAGCATTTTGTTTATTAAAACCAGAAAAACGAGCCATTGTTATCAAATAATCAACCAAGCTAAGATGTTTGGGGAATGCTGCATATTCAGGAATGTATGCAATTTTTTTCTTAGCTTCAACAGTTTCTGGATTGAGCCCCATAATTTTTATTTCTGAATCTTTAGTTCTTGTGACATAAGCATTGATAATATTTTTAATTGTTGTTGTTTTTCCGGCACCATTAGGCCCAAGAAAACCATGAATTTCTCCAGCTTTAACAGTTAAATTTAATTTATTTAATAATAATCTTTTTCGTATTGAAAAAGATAGATTTGAAACTTTGATTGTTTCTGTTTCTTTATCTATTTTTTTCAGGCTTACTAATTTCTTGAAAATATTTCCAGCATTTTTTAATGCTTGAATGTCTTTTTCATGTTGTTGCATTGTACTCCTTGTAAAAATTAATTTCTATATTCTAAATACATTATAATGTATAATTACGATAACATTACAAATTAAGAGATGAGGTGTTTAAATGAAATTTTTAAGATTAAGAAAAGCAATTTTATGAGTTAGTGTTCTTTTAGTTGTTTTGATAGTAGTTTTTAATTATTTGGGTTATCAAAAATAAGAAA
>NW_027624827.1:0-7756 GCF_034508935.2 Berghia stephanieae
TTGTTTAATTACAAAATTTAAATCTGTGTGCTTGAGTTTTGAAGAACTTTTGTTTTGGACAAAAATCGTTTTCGATAAAAAGGTTTTGGGATTTTCCCTAAAAAAGCAAGTACAATGGTGCCTACAATGACACAAATGACGTTTTTTAAAAACAATCATTACCATAAAATACAGAGATAGACCAGGTTCTTCACGGAGTTCCGAGAACTCAGTTGGTAGAGCGGCTATGTGGGCTAGTGGTATGACACTCGCTTTAGGATCGAAGGTCCTGAGTTTCGTGCCGCGCGCTCGGCGCATGTTTGAGTCCTTGGAAAAGGCTCTTTACTCACATTTCTCCTCACCGTACTCAGGTGTAAAATGAGTACCTAGCCGTTAACAGCGTTGTCTTTGTCCGAAAAATTGTAATATCACCTAACAGGCGTCATGTCCCCGTCCTACATGTTGAATGTTGCTGTTGATCAGGGACCCCTGGTAAAGCGCTTTGAGCACATTTAGTGGATATTGCGCTATAAAGGCTCAACTTTATTATTATTATTATAGAGCACTCGCTTCCACACTCAAAGGGCCCGAGATCAATCCCAAATGAAGTCGAGTTTTTTTCTTCTTCTCTTCTCTCCCCCCCTCACCTCCCTGTCCACCCAACAGAGATTGGGTAGCTGGGTCAGTAAGATCTGCGAAAAGTACTTTTCGAGAGACTAACGTTCTTTCAAAAGGTGGCATGCGAGCAATTGGTATTGTCCGTTTCACGAGATAGAAACTGGGACAACTCCAGTCCATATGCCTTGCCTAACGGCTTTAACTCACTCAATCCTAAGATTTTTTTGCTACATTTTAATATTGGAAAAAATGTATTTAAAATGAGCATGTATATAGATAGTTTTTATTGAACTACCATTAACATTCAAAAACCAAAAACATAAGCTTTGATACTACGGCTATAATTTGTCTCAGAAAAATGTAATAAATAGGCACAAGGGTAAAAGTAACCCGGTAAACTACGGATAAAGTCGGTGTTAGGTTGAGTGAGTTAAAGAACTACTTTAGGTTGTGTCCCGTCCGTCAGATCAACCACTCCTGACTAATGTGACCAATTGTCTAAAAAAAACAACGGTGGGGGGCGAAACTAAACTAGACTTTTCGACTAATCTTAAGCCTATCTTGTAAAATTAGATTTAAAATATATACGACTTTATTCTGAACATCGAGTTTTTTTTTCTAACCCCCAAAAATCTTAAATTAAAAAGTTTTTATTTAGCGCAATAATCCACTGAATGTGCTCAAAGCGCTTTAACAAGGGTCTCTGACCAAACAGCAACACGTAACATGTAGAACGAGACTGTAAGGCGATATTACAATTTTTTTCCGGACAGAGACAACGCTGTTAACGAAAGGTACTCATTTTACCACCTGATAACGGTGAGAGAATGTGAGTAAAGAGCCTTTTTCCAACGACTCAACATGCGCCGAGCGAGGCTCGAACTCAGGACCTTCCGATCCGAAAGCGAGTATCATACAACATGACCACATAGCCGCACAATTTCCCCATTTTCGTATCTTTTCTTATTTTAAACTCCATTTCCTTCATCTCATCAAATCAGAATTAACACCCAATGACGACGTGGCTTACAAATGAGTTTCATATTTCATAGATTGCTTATACAAAACATTGTAAAATTGAAGAAAAGTGTCTCAGTTTTTCTTAAATTTCTTAAACAAAACCATGTAGAATTAAAGAAAATTGTTTCATTTGTAATAAATCGATTGAACAAAACCATAGAATTTTTTGTTAAAATATAAAAAATTGAGCTTATATAGCGCAATATCCACTAAATGTGCTCAAAGCGTTTTACAAGGGTCCCTGGTCAACACAACATTTAACATGTAGGACGGGACATGACGCCTGTTAGGCGATATTAACAATTTTTTTTTTTGGTAAAAGACGCTGTTAACGGCCAGGTACTCATTTTACACCTGAGTACGGTGAGAGAATGTGAGTAAAGAGCCTTTTCCAAGGACTCAACCATGCGCCAAGCGAGGCTCGAACCCAGGACCTTCCGATCCGAAATCGAGTGTCATACCACTAGACTACATAGTCGCACATACATTCCGCCTGAATTAAGGAATTAAGGATAAGTGTCTCAATGTCATAAAATGGTTGAACAAAACCATACAGAATTAAATAAAAGTGTTTCATTTGTTATAAACTGGGTAAACTGACGAAAGCGTTCGAAAATCTGGTATTATTTAAAGAGAAAAATATATCTCTTGATTGGAAATAAAAAGTTTAGACGAATAAGCTCTCTCTTTGAAATTAAATTAAATGGATGTGAATGTTAATACAATAGATCGATGGCATGATCAGTCACCATATGGGTGAGAATAATCTTCAAAATGAATTTTCATAACATTGTGTCGTGGGAGCAGGTAATAGGATTCAGTAGTCTGATGTCACGCCACCCGCCAATGGCGGCCATCTTGGTTCTAAACAAAGAAAATAATTACTTATATTCTTCAAGCTGGCTAAACTTTTCATTCCCTTTCATATGCCTTGTGATCAGAATGTGTAAAAGTCAAAACATGATCAAATTTATGGGTTTTTTTTTCCTCTGGACACGTCTTTTATGCTCGCCGGAGAAATATTTCATACGGCGTTCCGCCATTGTTCGGATAGTTTAGAGCCAGTGTTACTAAGTTACCATGCGTCATTAGGAAGGAAGTGACGTTACGACATATTGAAGAGTATGTGTAGAAGCGAGGTCATAGCGAGGTTTCACTGTACCTACACATTTGTAGGATGTTTATCATCACATAAATAATTGTTTACATAGGCGTTCGTGTGAATAACATAATGCATACCCACCACATGTCGACACGGTGTGTGTAGTCTATATCGAATAAAAGTCAAACCCTATATCTAATCAAATTTGCAAATTTATTGATTATTTCCAGTAATCAATCCATTCTTTTTTGATGTTATCTAAAACAATTGACTGGCTCAGCCATGACGTAAATGAAGACTTATCGATTCAGAATAGAACGGTTAAGATAATCATTGATTCAAAAATATATTTCGTCGCCCTTTCGAGTCATAACGCTCGTGGAGTATAGATAGAATGCAGTTGACGTCAATCTGGTCTTTGTTATTGTTTTATGCCATCCGCGTTTTTGAGTAATACTCACTTAACGGTATTATCCAGACTATAAACGTTCATGATTAACACATAGTTTGTGTGTTGGTCCGTTAATACTTCCGGATGGCAATGTTATGAGCTTCTTAGCCAAGCGCATACTATCTATAGGAATGAGATTAGCGGAAGAGTAGCGTCCCTTGATTGGACGTCACCCATAGTCTGTGACGTCACCGGGGAAAAGTTATTAGAGAGAGAACGTCATGTTGGTTGTGCGCACAACGTCTCTCGTCCTCGCTTCCAGTGAAAGCGGCTTGAGACACTTCAAAACCAAATGACGTTCTCTCTGTAAGGTGACGTCCGATCAAGGGACGCTACTCTTCCGCTAATCTCATTCCCTATTAGTTACACCGCTTTCTGTATGACTTAAACACGAGACTAAGAGCTTGTCCGCGTTCATGGAAACGGGCCCAGGTGTCGATACTACAACACAAAAAGAAACCCGACAATGAAAACAAAAACCAATTCAAAATACCGTGCCACAGAACAAACGAAAAAAAAAAAACCAAGCAAAAATTCAAAACAAAAACAAACAAAAACAAAACCAAGCAAAAAAAAAAGAAAAAGAAATACAAACAAACAAACGAAACAAACAAAAAAAAAAAAAAAAAAAAAACCAACCCACAAACAGTAAAACAAACTATTCTTTGTTATATATTGATAGATAATAATTGTTTTCAACAGCATGTTTTGTAACTGTTTGCAAAAGAATGTGAATTCCACATATTATTATTATTATTATATATTATTATTATTATTATTATTATTAATTATTATTATTATTATTATTATAATTATCACATCTCATTATTATTATTATTATTATTATTATTATTATTATTGTTCATTATTTATATTATTATTATTTATTATTATTATATTATTATTATTATATTATTTATTATTATTATTATTATTTATTATTATTATTATTATTATTATTATTATTATTATTATTATTTATTATTATTATTATTATTATTATTATTATTATTATATTATTATTTTTATTATTATTATTATTATTATTATTTGGGTAACCATTTTCATCAAAATATGTTTTATTAAATGTCACGTAGCACGTCAATATGGATTTAGTTATTTTTGTCAGTTTTATTCTGTAAAGCGCCTCAGAGCATGATGACCGTGGTGCTTAGGCTCTACACAAATTCATATTTATCTAATATTATTATCGGAATGAATTGGAAAAGTAAATACAAAGGACGTGTAACTCTTATGGCATGACACAAAACCGAAGGGCGAGGAGAGAGGTCTGTCGGTCGCTGATTCGGATAAATAAAATTGTTTTTTTAAATTAACTTACAGAATTTGAGATAAAACAAATACCTTTATTGAAAAGAGGGAATTTATTTCATAAACGTTCAAATAATTAACTCTCTTGGCCTGTTTACTGTCGTACTCTGGAACATAAATTCATTATTTATACTAATATTTATTATCGGAATAAATTGGATTATGAAATTAGTTAAAGTGAGTCGAAATGCTCAGTATTAAATAGTTAACCGCCATACTATGACGCACATTAAACAATTTGGCCAGAAAAATCGTCCTTCAATAAATTATATCGATCGATTTAAATGGCCCTCATCTTGGCAAAAGCTTTCAAACCTGGGACCTCGCGAGTTTTTTTTTTTTGTTTTTTTTTGCCATGATGGGGTAATTTAAATCGATCAGTAATTGACGGACGAGCTTTCTGGCCAAATTTTTTAAATACGTTCTTCCAGCGTACGGCAGTTAACAGATTAATAATGAACATTTTCGACTCAATATAACTAAATTTACTTAATCCAATTTAATTCTGATAATAAATATTAATAAATAATGAATTTATCTTCCAGAGTACGACAGTTAACTGGTCAAGAGAGTTCATTATTTTGAAGTTTATGAAATAAAAGTTCACTCTTTCAATTAAAAAAAAATAGAATAAAAATATATTTAAAAATTGAGCTTATATAGAGCAAATATCCACTAAATGTGCTCAGAACGCTTTACAAGGGGTCCCTGGTCAACAGCAACATTTAACATGTAGGACGGGACATGCCGCCTGTTAGGCGATATACAATTTTTCGGACAAAGACAACGCGTTAACGGCCAGGTACTCATTTTACTCGTACACATGAGTACGGTGAGAGAAAGTGAGTAAAGAGCCTTTTTCCAAGGACTCAATTATGCGCGTGTCATACCACTAGACCACATAGCCGCACATAAAAGCATTTGTTTTATCTCAAATTCTGAAAGTTACTTTAAACAACAATTTTATTTATCCGAATCAGCGACCGGCAGACCTCTCGCCCTTCGTCTTGTGTCATGACATAAAGAGTTACATGTCCTTTGTAGTTGCTCTAGGTCACTCATGTTACTGATGCTTAGAATTTGTTGGAAAGAACTCAATAGAGAACATTAGTGTGATGTAAAAAACAAACAAACTGGTTTCAATCTCATTGGAAGTGTAAAATCCACTCTTCCGAAGGATACATACATTGTGTAATTGTGACCCTTCGCCTCAAACGGTATTAAGTCGGGTTGGTAAAGATGTTAAAAATTGAATTTATAGCCAGAAATACAGACTTATGTTGAGTTTGTATGTTTTATATGAGGAGAATGGATACCATATTTTAGAGTGCTAATGCCAACAATGTATATTTTTAACCAGTTTAACATTTAATTCGGCTTTTAAGCATCTGGTTCGTTCCGACATAATACCGTTTTGAGACGATGGGTCACAATGATCTTCTGATTTCATCTTATTTTTTAGTCTAAATAAATGCTAGTCGTCAATAAAGACCATACATCCTCGCTTTTTTTACGTCCGGTAATTGGGCGGGGGTTCCTGACCTCCCATAGTGGGCAGGAGGTACTTACTGTGTCTTCTATTCCCCTATATCTGTTTTTCCACACATGCTTTCTGTCTTTGTCTTGGAATGAGATTACTTGGTTTTGTCCTGGCCCTTCCGGAGTCCTAGCTGGGAGGGAAAACAGTCAAATGCATAGTTATCTGTTTGGGAGATGATATTTTTTCCCTTGTAAATCATCTCCTGTTATGTATTATTATTTGTTATTTTGAAGTTATAAGTAAGCATTTGAGTGTATTCCTCTTTGTTGGATTGGTGGCTTGTGTCCGGATAGGACTTATAGATGATCTTAAACTAAGTACATTGGTGGTATGCTATTAGAATCTACATCTGATCCCTATTTGTTCCCAGTTCCCCTTTGTCTATACTATCTCTTGGGTGCTTTAAATTGTAATTCTAGAATTTTTTCACTATCCCATTTTCTTCCTTTTTACTGGCGCTGATATAACCTAAATGTGTTCCAAGCGCCGTAAAACCCTTAAAAACATAAAACATACGTTCGGTAACCCTAAGAATCTGCCTTTACATCCTGCTACTAAAATAGTTATACTACCTTATTATTCAACATGTAACCTATTCATTATTAGTCCTCCAAAGGACTGATTACATACACACTTCCAATGAGTTTGGAACCGGTAGAATGGAAGGTGTGACGTCCTGACTTCTCTATCCTATTTTAAGATTCAGGTTTCACACCACCGAAAGATACCGTTTTGGGATGATTGGTTGCAAATCTAAATAAAGTGATAACAACAAGAGATGAAGTGAGTAGGAAAGTGCCGGAAAACAATAGAGATAAAAAATTTTCGCAGCGGTGATGAGGGTTTGAACCCGAAACCTTACTGGTACGACAACTCCGCCTGGCCGGTGAGAGCGTGACTCTACCGTTAAACCCCCATCCACCGCCGCGAAAATTTTATTCTCTATTGTCTTCTGGCACTTCCTACTCACATCATCTCTTTTTGTTATCAAACATAAGTGCCTGCACCACTCACTTTTCTGAATTAAAATACACCCTAAATAAAGTGAATTCGTTCAGTCAAGAAGTGTTTGTAAATGACATAGATAGCAGCAACATGAATTACCAACAACAAAACTTTGGATGATAAATAAATAATTTTAAATGATGAAGATCCCTCCCCACTGTTGTGTTTGGATTATTACCCCTTCGTCAGCGTGATAATATCGTAAAGCACAATAGAGGATGCCAGTGGATTCACCCACGCGAAGATTGCTGTCGACACGGATGGTTCGGAATGGAAATGAATGGCAGCGAAGGTGAGTGTTTGGTTGTTATATAATATATATATATATATATATATATATATATATATATATATATATATATATATATATATAATATATATAATATATATATTATATTTACATTCAAAACTTGTTAAAAAATGAAATAGAAGACAACATAATTTTATGACGTGGTGGACGTTTAGGGGTGTTCCCTGTGGCAACATAACCGTAGCCATCGTCCAAAAGGACTGGCAGTTTGACGTCATTATTTGGTTTTTGCACCGCCAAGTGAGTTGTCGTTAGTAGAGCTCAAAGAAACAAGTTATTTCATTGGGTTTAACTATTGAATACCAAATCACCCATCTGTTTTCTTTTGTGCAAAAGAAAATGGCATTTTGACGTCATTTTTGGGCATATCAGGCCTAACTTTACGAGGGTCATCGGTTT
>NW_027624828.1:0-7756 GCF_034508935.2 Berghia stephanieae
TTTTTTTGTTTTTTTGTGTTTGTTTTTTACAAAATCCCATTGCTTTTAACGAATGACGTGATTGATGGTCATTAGGATTATCTTGAAGTTCATGACGGACGCAAAGATAGTATTCGATAATGATAATAATGAAGTAGATGATGATGAATATTGAAGATGTGATACTACTGCAAATAAAGTCCAATTTCAAACAATTTTTTAATTTGAAAGTAGAAATAATAACAGTTGTTTTCGAATGAAATTATTTATAGAATTTAAAATTAATTATTATTGTCGATTATGTATTATAAACATATATTTCTCCTTTTTGTGACGAAATTTCCCCACATTAATTTGTATGTATCTTGTAGGTTGCAATATAATTGCTTTGAAATGAACTGAAATATTGTGAATATTATTTATAGTAAATTTTATAAAATATTTTGTATTTTAGAATGTAAAAAAAAAAAAAAACAAGTTTGTACTGAATATCTTACAAAAATAGGCATAAGTAATTTTTTATGAAATAAAAACAATTAATTACGACGTATTGATTTTTTTTCATACTGCTTATTGATAAATAAATATCCCAAATACATTTCTGTCTGGATATTTCAATTTGTCCGAAGTCTGATTATAAAATGATCCACATTTTAAAAATCAACACATTGTTGGCCCCAAACTTATGTTTTACAAGTATTTAAACAATAGCGGCCCCTTCTCTCTCTCTCTCTCTCTCTCTCTCTCCTCTCTCTCTTCTCTCTCTCTCTCTCTTTTTGTTGGTGTGTTGTGTCGTGTGTGTGTCTCTGTGTTGTGGTGTGTGTGTTTTGGTGTGTGTCCTCTCTCTCTCTCGCTCTCTCTCTCCCCTCTCTCTCTCTTCGTCTCTCTCTCTCTCTCTCTCGTCCTCTTTCTTTCTTTCTCTCTCTCCCTCTCTTTCTCTCTCCTTATTTATTTTTTTGCAAATGGAGCTTTGAAATTTAAAAAAACAGAAAAAAATTGACTTCAAATATTTCGTTTAACATCAAAAGGGTCAAGGTCGCTAAGGGCCTCAACCTTCATTTATTTAATCCCATGTCACATTTCAATTTCTTAAAGTACATAAATATGCGCTGATAATCGACGAGTCATGCAGCAAAAAGAGCCTTTGTTCAATTTCTGGAAAAATGGCAACGCTGCTTACAGTAACTAAAAAATTTAACGTCCATTTCCGATGGGACTGGAAAACACCTATGAGAAAAAATGCTTTTCGAAGGGACCCCCCAGACATGTTTAAACCTAGGCTCAAGATTTCAACTGGATTCAACCCCCATCACCGGAGAAAAAAAAAATGTTTTTCTCCATTGTCGTCTGGTACTTCTCTACTTTACCTCACTCTCTATCAACAGAAGTGTCCGCTCCACTCATTTTTTCTAAATCCTCCCTATATTGTGAGTTCACGACGTTACCTCACACCACAGGGCGGCAGCGACATAATACTTCTCCAAAAGCCCAAGTCGCTAAGTGCATTGCAAATGCGACGAATTATATAAATCTCTTTCCTGTCTTATTGTTTTTAAAAGGCACAAGGAGAGAAAGAGAGAGAGAGAGGGGAGGGGAGGGGAGGGGAGAGAGAGAGGAGGAGAGAGAGAGAGAGAGGGGAGAGAGAGAGAGAGAGAGAGATCGGGTAAAACGTTTGAAGGTTTCATGTGAAAAACAGCAATTGTTTCGGGGGAAGGGGGGGGGGGGGGGGGGGGGGCTTACAACAAATAAATAATTTTTAAATTTTGCGTCAATAGCCAACGAGACAGTATCTCTTCTGTATCGAAGTAAAGCTATCATTAGATGGAAATGGGAAACAATGCTTTATATCCTGAGGTTGCGTCCTTGGGAAAAGCATTTGCTTAGCCTGATCGACTGAAGCATTAAAAAGTATTTGCTAAATTAAAATTTTTTCATACGCCTCATCTTACCAGCGTGTGCACTGGGGTTTAAAAAGCAAGATAAAACAGCGTGTTGATTTGACTATTATCGTTTGAACAGGGGGAGTGGAGAAGTATTTTTTTTTAAATGAGCCTGTAGGTTGATAATCTTTGAAAGTTGTCAATTTGACAAAGAAAAAAGACGTTGATTCACGATAAAGGCAAACTATCACTACTATTATCACTTTTTCTACTACTACTACTACTACTACTACAACAACTACTACAAACTACTACTACTACTACTACTACTACTACTACTACTATTTACAACTGTACTACTAACTACTACCACTACATACTACACTACTCCCTACTACTACAAACTAACTACTAACTACAAACTACTACTACCTAATAAATAATAATAATAATAATAATAATACACACTACAATTACTACTACTAAACTACTACTACTACTACTACTACAAACCAACTACTACTTCTCAACTAAATACTACTACTACTACTACTACTACTACTACTACAATCTACTACTACTACTTCTACTACAACTACTACTACTACTATTTACTCACTTACTAACTACTATTTACTACTACTGCTGCTGCCCTACTACAAACTACTAATACTACTACTAATAATAATAATAAATAATACGACGACACTATTACTACTACTACTACTACTACTACAACTACAACACTACTACTACTACTACTACTACTACTACTGCTACTACACTATACTACTACAACTACACTAACTACTACTAACTACTACTCAGTTACTCCTATCCTCTTTTTCAATTCTTATTTTTTTTGTTGCTGAATTCCTCATTTTCCCCTACTCCGTCTCTACTATCTTCGATCAATCAACAATCAATCTACTATCTATATCTATCTATCTATTCCTATCTATCTTTTATCTATCTATCTAATCTATCTATCTACTACTTTCTATCTATCTATTTTCTATCAATCTATCTATCTATCTATCTATCTATCTATCAATCTATCTATCTATCTATCTATCTATCTATCTATCTATCTATCTATCTGTCTATCTGGTTATCTGTCTATCCACCCAACCGCCCTCTGTCTGTCCGCCCGTCATCCCGTCTGTCTATCTACTGTATGCACATATTATATATCACTCGTCCTCTGACATTCAACATCCTAATAATTGCTGTCTTTACATTGGATTCGCCAATCCACCTGTCGCTCCATTTCCGTCAACATTTATGTCCCTTTTATATTTATGGCAATCATAAAGGGTTTCCAGAGCACCAAAGGGTAGACAACGACAGCCGCGCTTAGAATTCCACGGTGGTGCTAGACTATAAAATCATATTTTATATTACCGGCATCCCGTTAGTAATGCTGAGTTTCTTGACTACTTTACATTTACTGTTAGCGGTAGTCAGTACATATTGTGTCTTAATGATATTCTTGATATATAATAATATATATGTTTTTTTCTTCGTCTTCATTTTTGTAAACCGACTGATTCAGTCTAGACTTTTCCAGAGAGACCTTGGTATTTTGCAACAATGGGAAATGAAATTATGGAAATAAACAAACCATCCAGAGAAATTCTAGTTTTTGAAATTAACAAATAAAACTAAGCCAATAACATCTAATTACATCACTCATGCCCAAAATTCCCTTAAATAAACTTAACATGCAAAATACTTCGGAGTTATTAAACACGAATTCTCATACTTTCAAATGCTGACCAAAAATGAGTTGAACATTTTATGTATGTTGGACTATCGGCTGCATTTGATACGATTGACCACAAAAATTCTGTTGAATCGGCGCGAACGTCTTTTTGTTACCAAGCTGAAATGGTTCGAATCTTATTTAACGAAATCGTCGATATATTATTGAGGGTGATTAAAAATGTCAAATCATCTGAACACCTCTGACATTTTGTTGCCACAGGGATCCGTATTGGATCCAATTATTTCTAATTTAATCTAAATTAACAATGTTAGCAGACGATAGTCAAATCTTTAACCATCTCCTTACCAACTATGCGAAAATCGTCACATTCGTTTTCGAATACAACCAACATTTTTCTTTCCAATTTCATCATGAAATTTAAAGAAAATGAAACCCCGTGTATTTAGAGGGTTTTTGGAAAGAAATTAAAGAATGGCAAGAACTTACTGCCATTGTGTTTGAGTGATAAAAATCTATTTTGTTTTGAGTGTGTGTGAAATTTTGGGGAAAATCCTGAAAATGGCTGGTAAGGAGAAAAGTTTAATTCAGCAACCTACGACCATTTACATCTTCTAATTTAACGTTTCCACTCTTTCTTTGTTAAATATAAATAGAAATAAATTGTATTTTAAAATAGTACAGAAGAATGGATGAGACGGTTCCAAATGACTACTCATAAACCCTTTAAAGGTGCAAAGATATGCACTAAAATACCAGGCCACGATGGTTACTTCACTATAAAGTAGGACAAGGGTTTAACTTTGCTCATGGTCTTATAAAGATACCGAAAAGTTCAATGCAAATTAAATCAGATAAAATATAATCTAGGAGCCATCGTATCAAAGTTTTAATAATCCAACTGTATTGGTCTGTAAGGAACTAAGAATTCGGAATATCGTTGGTTAAAAGACTGAACTCCCAAAATGATAACCTGATTTTTTTTAATCCTCAGTCCACCCCGGGGCCGTTTTCTGTTGAGAAAATCTTGTGGAAAACTAATCACCCAAATGGCGGTCTAAAAAACGATTTTAAAAAAAAGCAGGGAGATGTCCCTTTTTCCATCATTTGATTGTCTAAAACAACAAGCTATTTTTGTCCAAGCGGACTTGAAGGTTAATCACAAGTACTCAGTTTGGGGTGGGGCCATTGGATCGAATGGTGCCAGGGACCGTACCAATCTTTTAAAAACATTAACAGCATAATTTAATTAAAAATAAAATGAGAAATTTTAAAATCCACTGTCTTTCGCCAACTCGCCAACAACATACTGCCTTTTTAGTCTCCACTCTATTCAAGATTCCGAAGCACGCACTGCGCCGACTCGTGTGTTGGTGACATCACTGCGCGAAGTAGTGAGAGAGTCAACACCGTGGTGCAAAGCAATCCAAGCTCCAGTTAATGCTCTATCCATTAGTAAACGCTACAGCTGATGCGCGAGAAACTGGGTCGATATAGACTATCTCAAATAGCGGAAAACCCTCGACTTGTGCCAGGATCTGAAGCTCCACCGTGGACGGGGGATGCGCCAAATTAGGGGAACTTCGGCCCTCCAAAATATTATATTAACTGTCAAAAACACTGATCAATTGTCAAGTTTTTTGTAAACAGCAAAGAAAGACAACATAAAACTTAAAAATAAGACATATCAAAATTTCCCCCCCCCCCCCCCCCCCAACTCTTTTTCACGATTATTTATAAAAAAAATTCTTTGCAACGAAGCATTGTGGACGAATTTACCAACATTTTTTTGCTTGTAGTGCCGAGTTGATGGTTAAAGTGTGTATGAGTGGTTTATTTTGTGTGTGTGTGTGTGTTTTGTTTGTGCGTGTGTAAATTTTTGTGAGTCAGAGAAAGAAAGCGAAGATTGTTAACAGTTTACTTTGGTGTTTTTTAGATTTTAAGTACTTAAGTGGAGTGATTTTTTCTTTGTGATTTCTTTAAGATCTGAATCTACCTTTTAATTTTTTGCAATCATTAATCGAGTCCACTGATTCCATTATTTGAGATATACTTTGAAGTTTGTTTTGTTAAAACAATGAATTGCAATGAATCAAGTTGACTCTTTACTTCACCGACCGTTTGGGAGATTGACACTAGATGACAAATTAGAAAAAAAAAGAATAGTTCCTCACCAACCAACTGAAATTTTAATTAACACAGGTGTGGAAATCTCGAAAACGCTCTTTTTCAGTGACATGTTTTGCAGGCATGAATGGCTCACAGTTAGTTTAGAAAAAAAACCGTTTCTTTTGTTTTTGTTGTCTACTTTTTACAGATACAACAAACACTGACAGATCATGGACATCTATAGGCTATAGTATTAAACCTTAAACCACTTCCAGGTATTTCTTAACCCCCTGAACGTTTGTTTTAGCACCCTTAAAAGAGTGAAAAATTTTTTGCGAAATTTTCAATGAAACACAGAGCGGTTAAATTCGTTAATGAAACTGTCAATTCACAAAGCTGAAATAGATGCCCTTCCAAATTTCAATAAACACATTATAAAAGATTTGCAGAGATGAAACATCGCCGTGCAGATTTTCTTACAAGTACTAAAAGTAAGTTTAAATTTTTTGTCATAGTTTTTTTTTCTCTTTTGATTTACATTTATCACATATTGATTGCATAATCGACCAAAACCAATCCTTTAAATGGTGGACAAAGAATAATTACAAAGACCCTTTTCATACGGGACTTGTATCTCAGTGTTGTGGCTTGTTTGTTTTTCATGAATTATTTGTTTTGTGAGTTTTGTCCACTAGTAGAAACCATCGACCCTCCCCCCCCCCCCCACCCTTCCAAAAAAGAGAGTTTTTTTAACATGTGCTCTCTCCTCTTAACCGTGTTCACTGTTTTAGAATTTTTTTTTTCTTCTTCTCATCATGGCACCACCAAAACGCCGTCAATACGCCAGGGCCGCGCAAGTACTGTTTTTTCGACGGGCCCAAAAAGTCAACTGGTAAATACCTGTATAGATCGAATAAGTTTAGCAACCACTGTCATTACTGCTGAATAGTGGAGTTTTCCTAGGCAGACACACATTTCTATATAAAAAAAACTCCTAAATAAAGAGTCGGACTTTTTGGATAAACAAAAAGGGATATCCTAACAGCTTTGAAAAAAAAATTAACCAAACATTGAACGTTTCGGTGTTCCTTTCTAATTAAAAAAAAAAAAAAATTTGCTGTCTTTGTCTAAATCTTGTCGTTTTCTTCTAAATCTAATTCTATTTTCACAACTGAAGGAAAAGAGTAGGATTCAAAGCTGTCTAAAGGATGGACTGTACTGTACAGTGAAAAATATCTTTTCACGGGAATTAACTGTGTAAAAGCAACGACTATTTTTAAAACCTCAGTTAATTCCCTTGATTGGATATTTAAGTTACTTAAAAATACAAATTTTAATGAGTCAGTCCCGAGCCTGTTCATGTTTTAACGTTTTTGCTTTTGAAATATGTAAAATTAGAATAAAACTGCCCTTGACATGTCCACATAAACTTTCAAATTCCTTTTTATTTTCACCCCGTGTTTTGTTTCCTGCTTTTCTTTTTGTTTTTTTATTTTGTGTTTTTGTTTTCAACGATATAAGCATCAATATGCAGACCTGCCTATTTGATATTGTAAAACTTCGTAGTTTTCAGGGCGGGAAAATGAAAAGGGCAACAACTAAAATTAAAAACATGCCAATCTGTCCCCAGCAACGTTTCAATTCCTCAATTATTTGCACTGGCACCAAAACTTCATTGTCAAACAATTGTTATTGAACTTTAATACCTTTATGCAGCTCTGTGATTGAAAGCCAAAAAAGAATAATCGTAAAGCTAAGAATTTTTCGTAAGTTTGGCAGGTCTGAAAATTGGAGCCGTTAATAATTTACGTACCTCAGTATTTAAAAAAATAATTATAGTTTAAAATGAATGAAAGAATAAATATTAAATAGAAACACTACCTGAAATAAATATCGTATTAAAAATACAGTAGAAGACTGCCCGTGCTTTATAATTTTAAAGACTACCAAAGAAATACTGTAAAAAAGAGATACATGAACTTTTTTGGGAAGGGGGGGGGGGGTTGTCTTTTTTCAGACATAAAAACTAATCTTGCTGATGGGCTTGATAACTAGATCGGGG
>NW_027624829.1:0-7755 GCF_034508935.2 Berghia stephanieae
AAAGAAAAATACAAGAAAAAAATCAGTCGACCTCGATTGGGTTATCAAACCTTAGATCTTCTGATTACATTATGTGAAATAGTAGCTCATCTAACCGGTAATAAGCCGGTCTGAGGTTCAATCGTCTGTTAGGCGATATTACGATTTTTTCTGACAGAGACAGGTACCAGCCAGGTACTCATTTTACCACTTGGGTATGTTAAAGGAATGTGAATAAAGAGCCTTTTCCAAGAAACAACAATGCGCTACTCAGAGTGGGACTCAAACCCTGGACCTTCCGGTCAAAACTTGAGTTTCCTACCACATAGCCCATCAACGCTAGACATAGTAGTAACCAGAGTAGGTAGACAATGCAAGCCCTTCAAGCAATGTCAAGGAGAAATAAAGAAGAGGTCTTTTTGTGCAAGTCAAGTCAAAGCTATTGATATATTTTCTACCAAATAATAATTCCTATTAAATACAATTTCTTTCCCAGGAATTCTCATTCGCAGTCACCTTCCTACTCACTGTCAAAAAGACCTCAAACCTGTTTCTCAACTGCCATGGGTTGTTGTCTATATCGGCCAAGCATCACGCAGACCAGGTTTTTGTTTGGCAGGAATTGAAAACATGCACTGGTGATTCAGTTAAAAACACAACCTGGCTACACCCCAGCAGATGCAAGGCGTTTTATAATGGTTGTCGGAATGGTGAGGAACTTGTGTTTGAATTGGAATTCCATATTAATTGTGAACCATTGCTCAAAACGGTTTTATGTTGTGGATGAATTGAAAGTCAAAAAAGTGACTTTTGAATTAAAATGATAGGAGATATTTATGTTTGAGTTTTTTGTATGTAAGAAATTATATTTATTCTCCACACCATAACAAACAGAAATGAACACCAGATTATAGTTTTTTTTTCTATTAATTCAATATTCAACTCCTAGGTCATCCCAACCTTATACATCTGAGACTCCTCAATCACGTATTCACTCACTCACTCATCACTCACTCACTCACTCACTCACTCACTCGGTCCCTCTCCGGGTCTGCTGGCACTTGAGGCGATGCAAGGGATCTCCACCTGGTCCTGTCAGCAGCTATTCTTGGGGCCATCTCAAGGAAACAGACCCTCTCTGTTTGAGGTCCCTCTATACGGTGCGTCTCCAAGTATCCTTGGGGCGGCCTCGCTTCCTATTTCCCTGGAGTGTCCGTCGCAGAGCCTTTCTTATCAGGTCTGCGACAGACATGCCCCAACCATTGCTACATCTTCTCCTATTAAAGAGACTCTCCAGAGACTCCACTTCAAACTCTCGCTCTCAGGTCCTCATTTGAGATTGTGTTTGACCAGAATATCTTGAAGATTTGTCACAAACATTTGTTTTGGAGTACTTCAAGTTTCTGGATGATATTCTCTGTGACCTTCCAACATTCTGATCCATAGAGCCTCTGAGACGGTGGGTCACAATTTTGGTCAAGATTTTGGCCCAGTTGATTCTCATTAATCTGAACATTATCACACTGCAAGGTTACATGAACACAAATGAAATTAGACATTGGGTAATGTTATATAAACTGTAAGAAAAAAACAAATTGGTATAGAAAGGGTCAGAAAAAACTGAATCTATTAGAAGAGTTTTTCTAGATAGATCAGTAAAAAAGAATATTGTTAAATAATCATTTAATTGATTATGTCAATTTTTTTTCTTTTGCATATAGCTTTAAATCGTAATTTATAAATGGCTTTTCGTCTATAATTAAGTATATAAATTTGATTGCTTAATTTCCACATTTAAAAAACTCAAAATAAGACAAATTCTTCAATGCAACTCTTCCAGTGTATAATTTCCTTGCTTGAATTAATTGAAGTATTGATTTTTATTAAGCTATGTTTGAAAAAAACAAACAAACACACACCAAAAACCAACTAAAAAAACAAACAAAAAAACATTCATCCATTTCAGCAACATTATCTACTGGGAGTTTTGGATCGAGGCAAGGGGAATCCCCTCTCTGCCACAAGGTCAAATGCACCCTATGCCCACTGTTGATAGAACAAGGAAAAGCCACTCTTGCCCAGTTGGAAACGCCGGAAGTCCACATGGCCAGTGTTGCCAGGAAAAGTTAGTCTTCCACTATGTATTTTTGAGCTTTGAGCTTTTATTGAGCTTTTATATAGTCCAATATCCACTAAACGAGCTCAAAGCGCTTTACAATGGGTCCCTGGCCAACAACAACACTTAACATTTTAGGACGGGACAAACACCTGTTAGGCGACCTTACAATTTTTCAGACAGAGACAACTCAACGGCTAGTACTCATTTTACACCTGAGTACGGTGAGAGAATGTGAGTAAAGAGCCTTTTCCAAGGACTCCACTATGAGATGCGAGGCTCAAACACCAGGATCTTCTGACCCGAAAGCGTAGTGTCATACCACAAGACCACATAGTCGCATTATATGTGACCCACCGTCTCAAATCAGTATTAAGTTGGAGTGAAATTGATGTTTAGAAAAATTAATAAAACGATGTGGGGTAAAAGTAACTGGGGCCAAATGCAGGAGATAATTTTCGGGCTGAGTAAGTTAAGATTGAAGTTAGAAGAATTTGGAAAAAAGTGGAAAATAATGTTTTGTTGATGGAATATGGGATAAAGACTAAAGATAAATGATAATTTAAAGTGGAAATTTTGAAATCAGGTTTTGTTTTCCTTTCACCTCCCTTCACCCCCCCCCCCCCCCCCCCCCCCCCTTTCAATTACAAAGATGTTGTTTTTTGTTCATCTTCCTTATTTTCTTCTTCTACTTTTCTGCTTCTTCTTCTTCTACTTTTCTGTTTCTTCTTTCTTCTTCTTACTTCTTTCTTCTTCTTCTTCTTCTTCTTCTTCTTCTTCTTCTTCTTCTTCTTCTTCTTCTTCTTCTTCTTCTTCTTCTTCTTCTTCTTTTCCTCCTCCTCCTCTTTTCTTCTTCTTCTTTTGATTAGTTATGGTCGTAGTAGTAGTAGTAAATAGTAGTAGTAGTAGTAGTAGTAGTAGTAGTAGTAGTTTGGTAGTAGTTGTAGTAGTATAGTTTGTAATAGTAAATAGTAATCGTAGTAGTAGTAATTTGTAGTGTAGTAATATTAGTAATTATACCCTTTAGTGTAGTTGATTATAATGGCTCATTTGGTTACATTATTTCAGTTTTTTTAACGAGTTACAATTACAAGACTTTTCCCTTTCTTTTCTTCTTAGGTTGAATGGACAAGGGGACAGATTACATTTTGGCATCAGCTGACCAGCTTTGTTGTCAGACGAACTCTTTGACTCCAAGAAAGCCCTCGTCTTAACAGTAATGAAATGACTTCAAGAAGGCCTGTAGGAGTCTCTCACAAACCCGGTAGGGTTTGATATTTAGAAGCTCATGAACCATGTTTAAAATTTAAAAAAAGAATATGTGCTCAGGAATTTGTTTTTTAAACAAGTATTTTTAACAACAATACTCATACTCTTTTCTTTTCTTTTCTCTTTTTCTCTCTCTCTTTTTTCTCTCTCTCTCTTCTCTTTCTCTCTCTCTCTCTCTTTTCTTTTTCTCTCTCACACACACACACATACACACATTTCACTTAGAGAGAAGGGAGAGAGGAGATTTTATGACAGAATGATGGTAGAGGAGACAGAAGGAGAGATACACACACATACAAAAGAAAAGAGAGAGAGAAGAGAGAGAGAGAGAGAGAGAGAATGAGAGGGGAAGAGAGAGAAAAAGAGGAGAGAGAGGGGGCCATTGTAAACTTCTAATTAAGAGACTATATTCATTTACAGCATCAAACCCTTGGTGACATTTGCTTTATATTCTTTTATTGATTTGATTAAATATCTTGACCGCACCTATTTAAAAGCTGTACATCGAGTAGTTGTGAGAACAAGAATCGCTGTGATTAATTCATATGAAACTATCTTTCCATTTCCATCTTCAAACAATGGTTGTGTCATAAATGAATGATCCATAAAAACATAAATTCCAGAGTGGTTGGAGGTAGATTAGAGGGACCTTATGTCAATAAAATTACAGTGTACACGGATATCAAATTCCTGACGCTAATGTCGGGCCGCTATTTTAGTGCGGCTATGTGGTCTAGTGGTAATGACACTTGCTTTCGGATCGGAAAGGTCCTGGGTTTTGAGCCTTGCTTAGCGTATAGTTGAGTCCTTGGAAAAGGCTTTTAACTCACATTTCTCTCACCGTACTCAGGTGTAAAACGAGTACCTGGCCGTAAACAACGTTGTCTCTGTTCGAAAAATTGTAATATCACCTAACAGGCGTCATGTCCAATTCTACATGTGAAGTGTTGCTGTTGGCCAGGATCATATCAGTCTCATATGCTGAATCAAAGGACAGCGTTGTTTAATTTGTTTTTATTCGCTGGCTAAAAATTACATATTCTATTCACTTTTCTCTGTCGTTTTAGCTTCTCTGTATTATATAATAATATAACCAATTGATTTTTCCAGTCTTGACACCAACAAAAGGACAAGAATCAACTTGGAAATCAAGATCTAAGTCTTTGGAGCGACTAGGTGATGTTTTTATTCATAGAGGAACTCACCTGATTTATTTGCTCTTTGCATTTTGAGCCTTTTTAATATTTATCAAAATTTGTTGGGAGGAAAGTAAAGCATACTTGAGCCTTCCATCGCTTAATTCATTCAACCCTAACTCTGACTATATCCGTTTGTTTACCGGTTTACTTTTTACCCCATGCCTATTTATTACATTTTCTGAGACAAATTATAGACGTAGTATCAAAACTAATGATTTTATTCTTTACATGTTAATAGTAGTTGAATAAAATATCTATGCACATGCTCATTTTTAATACATTTTTTTTCTCCAATTTTGAAAAGTATCAAAAATTCTCTAGGATTGAGTGTGTTAATCATTGAAATGACTCTTCTTGACATTTAGCAATTCTTAAATTTATACAAACTATTCCTTATTACTATAGAGGCAGTGTTTGAGTCTTTCTTCTTATTGTATGTTTTATGTTATGGTTTTGTTCTGTTTACAAACTACTCCCGAGGCAGTAAAGGTGATAGTTGAGGCTTTCATCCCATTGGGTGTTTTATTTTATGATATTGTTCATCTTTTTTTTATTTTGCTGTGTGTGTGTGTTTTTCTTTAGAACTAAAATCATATTTTTAAAAATTCAGTATCTATTGAGCAGTTTAGAGAATGGCTTGATTATTTCCATCTATTCTATGCAGCTATGTGGTCAACTCGCTTTTGGGTTGGAAGGTCCTGGGTTTAAGCCTCGCTCGGCGCATAGTTGGAGTCCTTGGAAAAGGCTCTTTACTCATATTCTCTCCACATCTCTCTGGTGTAAAATGAGTACCTGGCCTTTAACAGCGTTGTCCTGCTCGGAAAATGTTATTATCGCCCAATAGACGTCTTGTCTCGTTCTACTTGTTACATGTTGGTCAGGGACCCATTTGTAAAAGCGCTTAGAGCACGTTTAGTGGATATTGCGCTATATAAAAGCTCAAGTTTAAGTTTGTTTTTTTTTTCCTACAGAATAGGGTTAGGATTCTATCCTCTTCAGATTATTCTGTCCTCAGCAATGATGGCTACTCCCTTTGATCTTCCTTTTCTTTAGTCCATACTTTTTCACATTCTTGCTCTTGTCTCTCTTAGACTTCCTTGTCAATGTTTTTCATTGGGTAGCCTCTTTTAAGGCCACAAGTGGAGGCTGCTCCTTTGCATTTGCATCATGTGACCTGTCCATTGCTATCTTTTCCACTGTTTTATCTCGCTTACTCTGGCTACTTTTGTCTTTGCCCCAATTCTTCTGATATGACACTTTCGTGCACACATTTATTCACAAAAATTGTGGCAATAATTTACTGTGGATGAGTGCTCTATCTCTTCTCGCGGTATAGCGATTGATATATAATAATGATAATGATAAACATTTATATCGCACATCTACCCCTAAATGAACGAGGGCTCTGAGCGTGAATGTGATAAGAAATACCCATGAACCTCACATAAATGTTATATATATGAATTTGTCTGTGCCCACAGAATTAACAATCGATAAATTGTCAAACCAAAAACTAAAAAATATTCATTTGTCACTTTAACTTCAAAGTTGAATAAAAATAGGATTTATCTTTGCATGGTATACTGAGAAAGAAGAAAACAATTGTAATCTAACAATATAATTAACTCTAAATAAATCAGTAAATTATAAGTTTACCTGCACGAAGTCCAGATTGTGCTTAAATCTAGCATTAGATAGTGGGTAGGTGTAACCCGATGTGCACTTTTTTGTAGGTCTGATAAATCCAATTCCTTATGGGCTCATTGTTGTATTGTCAGACTTGCATATATGTACACGTTGTTATAACCCCTTGTGATATTTATTTCTAGATCATGATGATGAGTGTGGCAGTCCAAGTCAAGCCATGAAACGCCAGGGGAGTAAGATATCCTTGAGTCAAATGATTCTGCTGGTAGCGGCAGCAGTACTGGTCATACAAAGGTTTGCTCTTATTTTATGTTTATATAAGATGAAAAGATAAAGACATAAAAATCTGAAAACTGTATATGAAACAGTGCCAAAGCAAAAAGAAAAATATAATTTTTTAAAAATTAGAAAAAACAATCAGACTGTCAGGACTGCGAGGCAGGATAATTAGTTTTTGGAAGGTTTAAAAAATGTTTATCGTGCTTTCCTTTCTGATTTGTCTTGCACTGTTTCATTACACATATTTTAAGATTTTAATTTTACATCAATTACTCCGAATTTGTCCCTTTGATATTTTCAAAGTAATGATGTACTATGTGTCCTTGTCTCGATGAGAACCGTTTTGCAGCAAATCTGTGGCCTTCAGGATTATGTCCCTTGGTAAGGCACTTTACACACATTACCTCACTCGACTAAAATATGTGGATGATTACGATGCTATAGGCAGTAACTGATAATGTAAGGGTGTCGGTACAGAACATGTGATAAACAAGCAACTTAAAAATGTAATTAAATTTGTCCAGTTGTGGCCAAAATATCTGTTAAATTTGTTTGATTTATACTCTTTGATCTCTGTCAAATATAAAAATACAGTTAACCTTATTCTTACCACTTTTTTCATATCATTTTATTGTAAAACTGTCAGGTCTGTGTATTTAATCAGAATATACAAATTTTCAACGTCAGATTTGACAAATATATTATCTGTACCTTTGGTCTATTGTTAGGCAGTTACATTTCTGTTTCGGAGATCTTTTTGTGTTCAAAGGCTGGGAAGGCTTAAGAAATATCCCTGGTTTTCGTAGGGATTTTCGATAATGTTTTTGGTTTTCCTATGAGGATGCCATATGCCTTCAGATTTATTTCATTTTCCAAGAGCCAAATTAATATCTTCAGGGGTTTTTTATTTTTTATTTTTCTTGGTGGGGGGTGGGGGGGGTGGGGGGGGGGGGGGGGGGGGGGGGGGGTTTAGGAAAGTAGTTTGTTTTTCATCTTTTGGCAATTAGATTTTTATTCATTAAATGTTTAAACTCAATCAACATATCGTTCCCTAATCCACAGGGTAAAGGCAGCAGCGTGAGTTTTCTGTTGGAGATTTGTCCCACATGTCAAGGAGTGTGTCTATCTTACACATTTTGGATCCATTCCAAGGTTACAAGAGTGTGAGGTATATATCTATTGACTTTAATCTTGATCTACATAAGGCTTTTTTGTAAAACTGTGGTTAAAAATCTCCAAGTCCTATTTTCTGTTGTTTTTTTTTTT
>NW_027624830.1:5000-7735 GCF_034508935.2 Berghia stephanieae
GCGCATAGTTGATGTAATGAACTGACAAACCAACCGGTAACCATTGTATTGTTCAAGGGATGCAACTCGAGAATATAACATAGGGTGTACACACCAAGGATTAATTCCCTTTATAAGTTTATATCAACACATCGACTACTACAGTTGTGTCTTAGAAAGAAGGCTATGCACCTGTCTTTCTTACATTTTTCTGGTCATTTCTCGGAAAAAATAATGTCATAGTGTGAGCTGTGTGACGGTAAAGGAGTAAACATTTCTTTTAAAAAAAAAACTAATAATCACACGGCTTTATATTATTCAAATATCTATGTTTATTCTTTTTAACTAAACAGATAAAAGTGTGCAATATTTCACAAAGACTTTGTCTGCAATAAACCCGGAGAAGTGCCCCAATAATTACATCAGAGAAGACAAGGTCTTAAAAGGCGTAAGTAATTTATGAGTTTGGTTTTGTTTCCTTAGTCTACATAATACAAAAATTACGGAGTAAAGGATCGGCTTCTACTGGGAGATAATTTGGAAAGTTCGGGGGGGGGGGGGGGGGGGGGGGGTTGTCTCAGTAAAGAAATGTAAAGAGATTTATCTAATTGTTAAGTTACATCAGAGTAAAAAAATACCTCCCCTCCCACTCCCCACTCATGTAGATTAATTCTCGGC
This sequence comes from Berghia stephanieae, assembly GCF_034508935.2. Taxonomy (NCBI): domain Eukaryota; kingdom Metazoa; phylum Mollusca; class Gastropoda; order Nudibranchia; family Aeolidiidae; genus Berghia; species Berghia stephanieae. Next base: position 5,658 of record NW_027624830.1, read on the forward strand.
TGGTACAAATACATTTTCTTTTTCTTTTCTTTCTTATTTTCCCCCAGATATATGTGACGGCCAGGAATAAATTTACTAAGGACGAACTTCAGATGGCCTTCCATTATTTAGGAGCCTATAGAAGGAAGACGACGGTGGATCCATGTCTAATAAGATTACTCAGGACAGCCTTCCCAGAGTTTCACAGAACCTTTGCCAAGATTAAAGATAAAACTTTAACAGATAAAATGCGAGCATGGCTTGAGGACAAAGACCTTATTTTCTAAAGCCTATACAGTCCATTTCTTTTCTTTTATTATGACAACAAACCAACGTTGAACTGGATCTCACTCCCTGGGAACATATTGTCGGCCGTGGAAGAAAGTTTCGTCAAACAGTTCATATATATTTATATGTTGCTGGAAAATTTAAATTGAAGTTAAGTTCATTTATTTTGTTGAAATTCCAAACAAATGGTATACTAATTGTAATTCTTTGTAAATTGGCGGGGTGGTAAACGCTTTATAAAGGCTGTCTAAAAAAAAAAGGTTCATATGAAATGTTCAGTTCATCTATATTTTTTTATTCCAGTACAATGCTTGCAAAGTGAAGAGTTAAGATTGGACGAGCCCAGCACGTCAAGAGTATATTTTGAGCCACCCATCGTGACCGACGTCCGGCTTTGCCTTCTGTAGAGTCCTCAACGTCGTCACCTGTAGTTCCCGGTATGTATGCAATACTAATTATGAACATTGTGCACCTGTCTTTCTTACATTTTTCTGGTCTTTTCTCGGAAAAAATAATGTCATAGTGTGAGGTTTTTGGCGGTAAAGGATTAAACATTTCTTGAATAAAAACTAATAATCACACGGCTTTACATGATTCAAATATCTATGTTTATTCTTTTAAATTAAACAGATACAAGTGTGCTATATTTCACAAAGACTTTGTCTGCAATAAACCCGGAGACGTGCCCCAATAATTGCATCAGAGAAGACAAGGTCTTAAAAGGCGTAAGTAAATTATGAGCTTGGCTTTGTTTCCTTTGTCTACGTAATACAAAAATTACCGAGTAAAGGATCGGCTTCTACTGGGAGATAATTTGGAAAGTTCGGGGTGAGGGGGGGGGGGTGTGGTGGTTGTTTGGGGGAGGGGGGGGGGTCTCTCTAAGGAGATGTAAAGAGATTTATCTAATTCTTAAGTTACATCGGAGTAACAAAATACCTCCCCTCCCACTCCCCACTCATGTAGATTAATTCTCTTCTAGTACAAATACATTTTCTTTTTCTTTTCTTTCTTATTTTCCCCCAGATATATGTGACGGCCAGGAATAAATTTACTAAGAACGAACTTCAGATGGCCTTCCATTATTTAGAAGCCTATAGAAGGAAGACGACGGTGGATCCAAGTCTTATAAAATCACTCAGGACAGCCTTCCCAGAGTTTCACAGAACCTTTGCCAAGATTAAAGATAAAACTTTAACAGATAAAATGCGAGCATGGCCTGAGGACAAAGACCTTATTTTCTAAAAGCCTCCACAGTCCATTTCTTTTCTTTTATTATGACAACAAACCAACGTTGAACTGCATCTCACTCCCTGGGAACATATAGTCGGCCGTGGAAGAAAGTTTCGTGAAAGAGCTCATATATATTTATATATTGCCTGAAATTCCAAAAAAAAAATGGTATGCTAATTGTAATTCTTTTAATAATAAACTTTGAATTTTATTGTAAATTCTGTCTCGTTTTCACAGAGGAGAGAAGAAGAAGAAGAAGAAGAAGAAGAAGAAGAAGAAGAAGAAGAAGAAGAAGAAGAAGAAGAAGAAGAAGAGAAGAAGACGATGAAGATGTAGCAGAAGAAGAAGAAGAAGAAGAAGAAAGAAGAAGAAGAAGAGAAGAAGAAGAAGAAGAAGAAGAAGAAGAAGAGAAGAGAAGGCTATGTGGTCTAGTGGTATGACACTCGCTTTCCTGGGTTCGAGCCTGGCTCGGCGCATAATTGTGTCCTTGGAATAGACTGTTTACTCACATTATCTCACCGTACTCAGGTGTAAAATGGATGCCTGACAGTTAACAACGTTGTCCCTGTCCGAAAAATTGT
>NW_027624831.1:0-7752 GCF_034508935.2 Berghia stephanieae
CCTTCATGGCTTGAGCGGCTATGTTCCCTTGTGGAATGACATTCGCTTTCGTACCGAAAGTTCATGTATAGTAGAGTCCTTGGAAAATTCTCTTGCTCACATTCTCTCGCCGTACACGGGACTTAAACGAGGACATGGCCGCAACTATCCAAACTGTCTCTGTCGGGAAAAAATATAATATCGTTTAATAGGCGTTATGTCTCGTCCTACATGTTAGTATGGCTTTTAGATGGGGACAAATTTGTAAAGCGCTTTTAGCAACTTAGTGGATATTGCGCTAAATAAAATCTCATTTTGAAAAAAAGAGATAATTTTAATACTTTGGCACGAATAAGCAAAACTGGAATTAATGATCAATCGTCCAGCCACAAACATTTACGTTTGTAGTGTTGGCTGTTATTGATACAAACTTTAATTGGACATTACTTGTTTGTTGTAAGGCTTTTACGGCGTTTGCAAAAAAGTTCTTGAATTACAATTAAAGCACCCAAGTATAGGTAAGACAAAGTGGAATTGGTTGAAATAAGAAACAGATGTAGATCCCAAGAGCACACTATCAAAGTACTTAGTTTGAGATCACCCGAAAGTCTCACCCAGACACCAGCACAAGATCTCACTAAGAGGAGCACACTCAAATGTTTACAAATCATATGTTAAATATAAAAAATAATAATCCAAAACAGAGATGATTTACAAGGAAAAAATATCTTCTCTCAAAACTATAACTATACATTCAACAGTTTCCCTCCCAGCCAAGGACTCCGGCCAGGAGTACTAAGTAATTTCATTCCAAGACAAAGACAGAAAACAATTTGGAAAACAGATAATATATGGAGATAGAAGACACAGTGACTGTGACAAACACAGAACAATAAGCATAATGAGCCAGGCCACAAAATATATTAAGAATACTTATGAAAAGAATGAGGATCAAGATCTCTCTAGAGATACGTGTCGAGCAGTTTGGTTTTGTTAAAAAAAAGGGTACGGTAAATGCAATATTTACATTGAAAACAATAATGCAACGGTCAATCGAAAAACAAAAATCACTTTATCTATGCTTCATTGATTATTCCAAAAGCGTTTGATTCAGTGCAGCACGAAACGCTATTCAAAATCTTAGAAAAAATTCGTGTGGATAGTAAAGAACTTCGACTTGTGAAAAATGTTATACTGGAATCAAACAGCGTGTGTCAAACTTGATAATGAAACATCGGACTTCTTTAACCGAGAAGGGAATAAGACAAGGTTGCGTCTTATCAACGGACTTTTTAGACATATATAGTGAAATAATATTCAAAGAAATTGAAGATATGAAAGACGTCGTCGTCGAAGGGCAGAATATGAAAAGCATAAGATAAACAGACGATTGTGTTCGATTGGCTTACTCTCCCCACAAAACGTGCAGAAAATTTTAGATATACTGGTGTGAAAAAGAGAAGAGAAGGGTCTGAAACTAAATGTTAAGAAAACCGAATGCATGTTGGTCTCAAAGAATGACAACAACAAGATCTTCCACTTGTCAACCAAAGGAGAAACCATCAAGCCAGTACAGAAATTTAAATATGTAGGCACTATCATCACCCATGAAGCGTGACATAGAAGATATAAAACAAATAATAGCAATAGCAAAAAACGTGTTCCATAAAATGTGTGACCAGTTGTGTCAAACAACTAAAAGTTGAAGACCAGGCAGAATGAAAGTAGTAGAAACATATGTGATAAGTAACCTTTTATACGGTTGTGAAACGTGGACGCTTGACAAAGAATGTACGAGGTTAGAGGCACTTGAGATGTGGATGTATAGAAGAATGTTGAGGCTATCATGGACAGACAGGTATACGAACGAGGAAGTGTTGGAGAAGGTGAGAAAGGGAAGAATGTTGATCGATACCATCAGAAAGAGGCAGTTATGGTTTCTGGGACATGTGTGGAGAAAAGACGGAATAGAAAAGTTAATAACATCTGAGCATGAGATGATCGAAGGAAAGAGAGCTAGAGGAAGACAAAGAATGACATATTTAAATAACCTAAGAATGACCAAATGTGATTTAAAGGGCAACACAGGTTTCATGCGCACCGCATAGGATCGTGATTCGTGGAACAGGCAACGTGCTCAAGAGCACAAGCCACGATTGATGATGAGAAGACAGTAAGTGCCTCCCTGCCGACTTGGGTAGGTCAGGAACCCCACCCAGAACATTACTTGTAATTAAAGATGAAGTCGTTAATAAATTTAAAATTTAGCACTCCTTTTGGCGTGATGATAATACATTGTGCACGTAAGATTGCGGCCATTATAAGAAAGTAAAGAAGCAATTAATCGTTCTTACAAACTTAAGCACCACAATTAGATACCTTGAATCAAAAAGGAATCAATTATCTTTACTTTTGCACACTTTGCAGTAGACGTCTATATCTTGTTATACAAATCTCTTTTGTTGTGGCACACAAACACTGCCGGTTTAATCATTTTTTTTGTTTCTTTAAAATGTGACCCACGAATCAAATTGGTATCACTTGTGAATAAACTTAAAGATATTTTAAAAAGTTGGGAGTCAAACAGATCAGAACTTAGAAATATGAGATTTTTTTGTGGAAAATTTCAAGAAACCAAATTTCGGAATGAAAACATTTATTTTAATATAAATTAATCGCCGGTTCTGTGGGCCACACAAAAGGATTACTTTCTATAAGGCTTAGAAATAGTGAATGTTGCTGTTTTATGTCATATTAAAAGTCTAAAACCATATAAATGCAGTCCTTTCCTCACGAAACAACGTTCATTTATCATTACTCAATCCCACTATGGACATACACTAAGTAATTATTTATGTCACCATTACGTCTGATACTCTATTGGGACACGTTTCCAAACAATGGGGATGATATAAAATACCTTTCCATGTGCTCGAATTCATTGGTCACATTGCTAAGTGTTCTCAAAATGACCCACATAGTGAAATTATGTGTTCACGGTTGGAGAAATATCTAATATCAGAATTGGTCATTTGCTCAGCATGACTCGTGGGTATGTTTACAACTTTCATTAATGCAGCAGCTTGTTTACATTTATTGAGAAATGTCCAATCGTTGTACAGCAACAAATCATGTGATCGATGTCTTTGTTGGACAAAACCCTGAATAAATAGATCGCTCTCAATGGAAACCTTTTTCGGTATTTTAATGTGGTGTTGCCATACAAAACCAAACATTTTGTTACCTTGAATGTACATGTTTAAAGAGTGGACAGTGTTTTGTGTCAGCTTCGAGTGAAATTTGGTTGTGTTTGTTGTGTACATAAAAACAATAACGATTTTATATAGGGCAATATCTACTAAACGTGCTCAAAACGCAACATTTAACATGAAGGACGGGACATGACGATATTACAATTATTTCGGACAGAGACAACGTTGTTAACGGCCAGGTACTCATTTTGCACCTGAGTACGGTGAGAGAATATGAGTAAAGAGCTTTCTTCAATTACTCAACTATGCGCCGAGCGATGATCGAGCCAGGAGCTTCCGATCCGAAGGCGAATGCCATACCACTAGACCACATGGCCGCATAGCATCTTTATTATTATTATATATTATTATTATTATTATTATTATATATTATTATTATTATATATATTATTATTATTATAATATTATATTATATATTATTATTATTATTATTATTAAATATTTAAGAAATTATAGACCACAATCTGATTCTGGCAACTCTCAAATGCATCAAAGAGAAAGAAAAGAAAGTCAAGATAGTGTCTAGGAATACTAAAAGAATAGACATTAGTTCCTTCAAAAACAATCTGTCAGAGGAACTAGGAAGAATGGATATACCATCAGCACAGAAAACGGATGAGGTACTGCGCAACTTCATCAACATGCATACGCCAAAGACAACTAGAATAATAAATTCCAGGAAACCGTCTCCGTGGTTAAACCAGAGTGAAAAAAATGCCAAAAGGGAAAAAAAGGAATGCAGAGGCATCGTGGAGAAAATCGGGCCTTGAGATTGACCTGCTGATATATATATATATTATATATATATATATATATATATATATATATATTATATATATATATATATATTATATATATATATATATATATAGCAAAAAAGCATAAGTATAAAACCACCTGCAAAACAGCAAAAGAAACTATTATAACACGAAACTATCATCAGTGAGGGACACTAAGGAATTTTTCTCTGTTTCAAAGGAACTTTTGGGGAAGAAAAGGGCATGTGTCTACCCATTAATATCCCGGTAGAAAAGCAGCCAGATGCATTTTCAGATTTCTTTTCGGGAAAAATATCGAAAATTCGGAACAATTTGGACCTCGTGCAAAATGAAGATATAAATTTCCACCCTTTTTCGGGTTCACAGGGATTCTCTTGTTTTAAAGAAACAACTGAAGAAGAGATTTCTAAAATAATTTGTTCATCTTCTTCGAAGTCATGTGATTTAGATCCTTTACCAACTAATATTTTGAAATTATGTCTTCCTGAATTGATACCGTGCATAACTTATCTTATAAATCAGTCACTTATCTCAGGACAAGTCCCAGATATCTATAAACATGCAATTGTAAAGCCTCTCATAAAAAAGCAAAATCTCGATGTAAATGACCTTAGTAACTGCCGTCCCGTCTCAAATCTGCCATTTCTTGCTAAAATCCTTGAAAAGTTGTACTCAGACGTCTTTCACAACATCTCCATGAAAACAATCTATGGGAAAAATTTCAGTCAGCTTATCGTTCTTACCACAGCACAGAAACTGCTCTGTGCTGTGTTGCGAGTGATTTGCTTGATGTTTTAGATAAAGGTTCTGTTCTGACATTGTTAGACCTTTCGGCGGCGTTTGATACTATTGATCACGGTATTCTCATTAAACGACTTATTATAACTTTTGCGTCTCTGGGACTGTCTTGCAGTGGTTTGAATCTTATTTAGATTGCAGAAAGCAACAGGTTATGATTTTAGATAAACTTTCTCGTCAACATACATTGTCTTTTGGTGTTTCTCAAGGCTCTGTTTTGGGTCCAATTCTCTTTGTTTTGTATACTTCTCCATTATCTAATGTCATCACTGGTCATGGGCTGCGCTGTCATCTCTATGCAGATGATACGCAACTTTATGCTACTGATAAAACTAAAAATCTCGAAAATATTGTGAAACGTGTGGAAGAATGTGTGACGGATGTGAAAGAGTGGATGGATGCAAACAAGTTAAAAATGAATGAGTCAAAAACAGAAGTAATGATTGTGGGAAATAGAGGGCAGTTGAAGGTGAATGATGGTCTTGAGGTGTTGATTGGGGGTGAAAAGATCAAAGTTTCAAAGACTGTGAAAAATTTGGGTGTCTATTTTATTCAGAAATGAGAATGTCAGCCCACATTTCTGCTCTTTGTAAATCTTTATACTTTCAATTGAAGAAAATCAGTTCGATCCGTCAGTATATTGCAATTAGAACATGAAAAACATTGGTTGTTTCCCTCATTTTTTCGAAACTAGACAGTTGTAACTCCCTGCTTGTCAACTTGCCTCAGGCTTCTATTAAACAATTACAACTACTGCAAAACAGTGCAGCAAGATTAGTTTTTGGCCAAAAAAATTTGATCATGCAACCCCTTTGTTGGCCTCTCTCCACTGGTTGCCCATTGAAAAGCGCACATATTACAAAGCAGCGTGTCTTGTTTATAAGTGTTTGACTGGTATAGCACCGGCATATCTCACAAATCACGTGGTCATGTGTAAATTTGAAAATTACACTTTAAGATCTTGTAATGACCGAACGAAAATTTTGGAAAAAAGATCAAGAACAAAATTTGGTAATAGATCGATTGCTTTTTTCGGCCCCAAGATTTGGAATGAACTACCACGTGGTCTGAAGGAGTGCAGGTCTTTACCTACCTTTAAAAAGAATCTCAAGACACATTTTTACTGTATTTGTTTTTATTGACTCTATGGATCCTTGATTTGGCTATGAATTATTATTATTATTTTTTTTTCACTTAAAATTGATATTTATATTGTAAAGTGCCTAGAGCTTGTGTTTTACACGAGAATGAGCGCTATATAAATGTGTAAATTATATTATTATTATTATTATTATTATTATTATTATTATTATTATTATTATTATTATTATTATTATTATTATAGATATTCGACAACACAAAGCCTTGTAGTTATTTGGCTTCTATTTTTTTTAAAACAATGACTTGATAAGGGAATCAATTGTTTGTCAAATTGTTTTCTGTGAAAACAATGTGTTGGTACTTCAGATAATATCTCCATTTCTTTTTTTTAATATGATGTTCTTGTAACTGAAATTATCCAATTTGCACTAATATCTAAATTTTGTAGACTCTGATACCTCGATGTAAATAAATGCAATAGATATAAAAATCTTCTTGTTTCGAGTTCTTTGATCCGGACACATTTCCATTATCTATTTTACTCATTTTGTTTTTTTCATCCCAACAAAAAGAACCAAAAAAAAAAAACAAACAGGATGATGCGTGGTCGTGATTTTACAACCTTAATTTTTAGCTCCATAAACTAACTCATTAAACTAAACATTTTTCCTTTGCTGTATTTCATAAGTTTATGATTCTCATATCTGTATCAATTCGAGTCTGTTAACTTTAAGACATCTTAATCGATACTTGTATATATTGAATTTTACTGTTCTTTGTTGCATGTTATATTAAAAAAATTAAAAATAATAATTATGACTGCTCCTCGCAAGTAATCGTATTTAATCCAGAGTTTGAAGTTCTGAAACATGTTTAAATTGGTTATTGGGTTTTCTGTAGCTTCTTTTAAAATAGTCATTTTTTTTATTATAATTTCAGTGTGTAAATTAGCCACATTTAGAGTGGCAGGTCGGTTTTGAAATGTGCCTTTAACTTTATGTCCGGATTGCGGTTTTATTCAAATATTGGATTTCTTAAATCTATGTAATAATTTTTAATAAATCATGAACATTATTAAGTAACTTTACAATATCTTATAATTTGTAATTTAATTGAGCAAACACAGAAATTATTTTCAATACTATAAAATTAGTCTTTTTTTTCAGAAAAATTTTTAATAATCCTATTCATAAAGTTTATACAAATTGTCATGCTTTAAAAATTTACATTTAAACGTTGAAAATTTTTTCGTCAGCATTTTATCGAAGGCCAGTTGACTTTTACGAGACGAACGTACAAATTTTTTAAGAATAATCTGGCCCTTTGACAAGGATTTCTTAAAGTTATAAAACATCTGAAGCTTAGTTAACCATGTCTTGTTTTTTTTGTTTTTTTTATTAAAAGTTAGTATATTAGAAATCTGACCTTCGTGGAATATAGCGTGCATATATTTCCATTAAAGCTTGTACCCAAAGTGAATTAATGGGGGGGAATCTCAAACCCAGGAATTCAATTTTGACACAAATAGACTTCAACTAAAATTTAAAAAAAAACAAAAAAAATTTTAAAACCTAGTTGACTACGATTATAGGTTCATGTTAAAGTAAAATTTAGATTTCGAAGGTTTTCTTGTTGTATGATAGTTTTACAATTCTGTTGAATTTTTCAATTATATAAACTTTTTTTCAAGTTTTTTATTGTCTTTTCAAACCCAAGGTAAGAAAAATTTAGCTATTCCATTGTTTTCAAAACACATTAATTTTTACCGGGGGTTTTTAAAAAAAACATTAAGCAAGAAAGGAAAAAAAAAAAAAGCCATTTTA
>NW_027624832.1:0-7750 GCF_034508935.2 Berghia stephanieae
TTTAATAAAACATAATCATAATGTAACCTCTTTCGGCGTTCTCCTAGTAGTGGATACTTTGGGGTGCAGTCATTTTAAGACAAGACAAGACAAGCAATGAACAGCAAAGGGATATAGTAACAGGTTTGTCTTTTTGTTTGATATTAGACATATGTCAATGTGACAAAATCGTCTCAAAAACGCTGCCATATCGGTAAAAGCCTGATGCTTAAAACTAAATTTCAAACTTAACTTACACGATTTAAGTTTTAATGAATACATACTTTCGTTGAGGAGGAAATGTTTAGTGTTTGATGCCGTACTCTGCAAAATAAAAACATATTAAAAAAAATAATTCTCCAGAAAACTCTTCTTTTAAATGTCGATCTATTAAAAATGACCTTCAACTTGTCAAAACTCTCAAACCTAGGACATCCTTGACGACTCCCGACGTCACTGGTTTGAGAGTTTTTGACTAGATGATGGTCATTTGAATTGATCGATTTTTGAATTACGATTTTTCTGGAAAATTAAAAAAAAAAGATTATTTCAGAGGACGACTTCGCGAAGTCCCAGGTTTGAGAGTTTTTGCCAATATGAGGGTCATTTAAATTGATCAATATTTAGAGGACGAGTTTTTCTGGTCAAATTTCTTAATACGCGTCTTTCCAGAGTGCGACAATTAACTGGTTAAACTTGTCTCACATTTATATTGTATATTATAATATATATATATATATATATATATATATAAAATATATATATATATATATATAATATATATATATATGTTAAACTTGTCTCACATTTATATTGTATATTATAATATATATATATATATATATATATTATATATATATATATATATATATATATATATATTTATATATATTGAGGACAATAAAAGCTCCTTCGTGCAACACAACTAAAATCTTACATTCCTCTTAATTTCTAACTTTCAAGTCCCATTTTAGCATCTGTAACAATACAACATGATACCGTGATGAGGCGATGGATCACATATATAGCCTGCTCTTGTTTTAATCAAGTTTAGTTTGCCTTTTGCCTTTAATGGCCGATAAAAACAACTTTTAAAAAAAGCATCAAATGTCTCAAACGTCAGATATCTCCATAACCTAGAAGAATGACTTTCGATATCGTTTATAACCTACTCATATTTGCATCAAGAAATGAATAATATTGTAAAAAGTGGTATGGATACAACGATTCATATAGATATGTTAGTTGAAAAGTGTGTGTGTGTGTGTGTGTGTGTGTGTGTGTGTGGATGTGTGTGTGTGTGTCCCGTTACTTTAAGACAGAAAATGCAATCGCATTGCATTGTCTTTAATTCGTCTATTTGTGGCGTCCGTGGCATTGTCTCATTGCAAAAGCAAGCGATGTTAGACCGAATGGGTGATGACACTCAGACCTCAGTCCAAAAACTTTCATTAAATCACTTTATGTGCGTTACCCCACTCTACTTAGGTGTGAATCAGTGAGTCATCGGCTATAGTCAGTTACGGATATTGTAAAAAAGCATGTACAATACAGACGCTAAAAGCGACTTGTATGAAATGGAAATATTATAGTTCAATATGACCTGCTGGGCGAGTAAATAAAGTATTTTAAAACGCAAAAAGCATGATTAACCCATTGTCATGTGCTCTATAAATGTTCTTATCTATCTTTGTTTTTTCATTCCAGTTGAAGGAAACATTGATCCTCAAAGTCTTGGTGTTACTTTAACACACGAACACTTGTCCTGCCAAGTAAACCTCTACTTTGTGCCTCCAAAACGCACTGAGGATGCAAAGCTGTGTGATGTTGAGTTTGCGATGAGACATTTGGGTTGGATTCGCCAATTTCCGTACGTTCTTAATTTGGTCAAAAGGTTTTCGATATCATATGAACATTTTTTTTTTAAAGAGCTTTTATAAAGCGCAATATCCACTAAATGTGCTCAAAGCGCTTTACAAGGGGTCCCTGGCCAACAGCAATATTTAACATTTAGGACGGGACATGACGCCTGTTAGGCGATGTTATAATTTGTTCGGACAGAGACAACGCTGATAACGGCCAGGTACTCATTTTACACCTGAGTACGGTGAGAGAATGTGAGTAAAGAGCCTTCTCCAAGGACTCAACTATGCGCCGAGCGAGGCTAGAGCCCATGACCTTCCGATCAGAAAGCGAGTGTCGTACCACAAGACTACATAGCCGCACGATAATATGATAATATCATAATAATATGACCCACCGCCTCACTCAAAACGGTATTACATCGGGTTACTCTACATGCTAAAATCAATAGGGAACAAACGGGTGATGTCCAAAAATGGTTCCAATCTGATTGGAAGTGTAAAGCAGTCCTCCGGAGGACTGGATGCATACATTGTGCAATACATTGATCTTCGGTTTCTGAGTGATGACATCTTATTTTCTAGCCTGAATAGGCTATACTGTTTGTCAATAAAGATCATCCAACCTCGCTCTCTTACGTCTGGTAATGAAAAGAATCTGCCTATACATCTCGCTACTAAAGTAGTGTGCCACCTTATGATTTGTCCGGACGAGGGGTTACACACTTCCAATGAGTTTTGAAGAGGAAGGTGTGACGTTACAACTTCTCTGTTCTATAGTTTAGTCCGAAAATGGAACATTATTTTCCATTGAGGACCTGGGAATAGTTTCTTAAAGTGTCAAAAATTTTCATCTTATAAGTTTTAGTTAATTTCTTCTATAAAACCAGCTTTTTTCGCACTTATTTCACCTCAACAAACTACCGTTAACAGGCGACCGGTCACATATTTTAATGTATTTTTCTCTCGTGTGTTTGCAATCTTCGCGAGGTCCCAGGTGTGAGAGTTTTTGCCAAGATGAAGGTAATTTAAATCGATCGATATATTATGAAGGACGAGTTTTCTGACCAAATTTTGAATGATTGTCTTTCCAGAGTACGTCAGTTAAATGGTAAAAAGAAAAGATTGATAACGATTTTTGTAATAAATAGAACAATCAATTTATTTGTAGGAGGGCGAAAATTGAAATGCATAGCTATTTCTGAGCATTTTAAACCCAGGATTCATTTGTCAATATTTCGTTCATCTGACATAATTGCAAGTTAATTACGTTTCCAACCTACAATGATTGACGAACGACGAAGAAGGAAACGAAGCTCTGTTCATCATCTAAATCTTCACGATATACACGTAATACCGTTTTGAGACCGGGGGGGGGGGGGGGGGGGGGGGGGGGGGGGGGGGGGGGGGGGGGGGGGGGGGTAAGGCACGTCGTAATATCTTAATAAATGTTTATTTATTTATTTATTTTCAGAAATAGTCACAAACCAAACTTACGTCTGTACGAGGAAAGTACAGCTATCGAAGAAGAGTTACAACTGTTTAAAGTAAGTGATACATATTCTTTCGCTTTTAATCGTCAAGTGCTGTATTCATGTACGTGCTTTCCAAACATAATTATACTCAACTTTTCCGTTTGAATGGATGGCTACATTTTAAAAAGCAGTGATGGTTTTTGTCAAGAGAGTCTGAACAAGAAGACAATAATTATAGGCACCCTCAGGGTCTGTAAGTTTTTTTGTTTGTTTTTTTAATTATTTTTTTGTGGGGGGGGGGGGGGTAGACGGATACAATGCTGTGACCGACCAAGTAGTATTTTACTCTGAGTACTCTGAGAGAATGTAAGTAGAGAGCCCTCTCCAAGGGCTCCACTTTGAGTCAACACAGCGGGACTCGAACGGTGAATATCGAATATTTAGATCTCGTCTAGATTCGTCATGTTTTGTGTCAGAAGTTTATTTCAAAACAAACAAAACAAAAAAAAAATACAAAAAAAAACAAAACAAAAAAAAAAAAAAAAAAAAAAACAAAACAAGAAACAAACAAACAAACAAAACAAAACAAAACCAAAAAAAAATAAGATAAGTGTTTTAAAAAAACGGGAAAAATAAAAATTATTTATTTAAACTTATTTTATTGAAGGTAATTTTTTTTTTTCATTCATTTAAAAACCTGCTCTTCAGATCAATGGTGGTCAGAGTATAGTTGAGAACACGACCTATGGAATCGGAAGAGATGCTGCATTTGCGAAGTTCTTGAAATCCATGTCAGAGAGAACAGGTGTCAATATTATTGCAGGAACAGGCAAGTCCGGATACCTGGGTGTGGTTCCTGAACCCCCCCCCCCCCCCCCCCCCCCTCATAGTCGGCAGGGAGGTACTTACGGTGTCTTCTATCCCCCTATATTATCTGTTTTCCAACTTGCTTCTGTCTTTGTCTTGGAATGAGATTACTTGGTTTGTCCTCGTCCTGGCCGGATACCCTGGTTGAGAGGGAAACAGTCGAATGTATAATTATTGGTTTAGGAGATTATATTTTTCCCTTGTAAGTCATCTCTCTGTTATGTAGGTATCATTATATTAATTTGTTGTTTTGAATTTATAATGTAAGCATTTTATGCATTCCTCTTATTAGGGTCCTGTGCTGGTGTCTGGATGAGACTTTTAGGTGATCTCAACTAAGTACATTGATGGTATGCTTTTGAAATCTACGCCTATTCCCTATTTGTATCATCCCCCTTTGTCTTACCCTTCTTAGGTGCTTTAATTGTAATTCTAGAACTTTTTACTATCCCATTCTCTTCCATTTTACTTTTTCCGGCGCTGATATGACCTTAATGTGTTGCAACGCAGTAAACCCCTTAAAAACAAACAAACAGTCCGGATAACCTTTACACCTTTACATTTACAGATTTTTAGATTAATCTGACAGTTACTTTTGTCCAAAAAAAAAAGTGAAGGTGTTGTTAATGGTATTGACAGAGGAATTTTTACCATCATCATTGCACCAACACCACCACCACCACCACCACCACCACCACCACCACCATCATCATCATCATCATCATCATCATCATCATCGTCCACCAAATCATCATCACATAAAAAAAGTAGCCCCTCAGATCAGAAGGGCATGGAACTAACCGCAGTTTATCCCCATTTTCTGTAGCTTAAAATGAAAAATAACAATGCTTTGCCTTTTGGACGGATGCTAGTCTATTGCAAAATACTTTTATCAAAGTTATACCTGAACCATCTACCCGATTCCTTCTGCGTGGATTGGGATGGGGATCATAAATAATAATCTCGACTGCATCGGGATGAACACTGGTCACTTTGCCTGTAAACGGTGGGGGATACCAACTGAGCTATCGGGACCCATCCCCCCTCATCATCATCACATCATCATCACATCACTTTTTTTTTCTTCTTCTTCTTTTTTTCTTCTTCTCATCATCGTCATTCATTTACTTAAAATCTTTTTTTTTCTTTTTAACAGGCTATTATGTTGACGGTTCTCAGATAGGCCGAGAAAGCTCAAGTGTGGAACAAATAGCAGCAAACCCTTAGAACAGAGTTGATTGAAGGCTTTGAGGGAATCCGGTGCGGATACATCGGTGAGGTTGGAACCACATGGCCACTTACAGGTAACTTATCTTGAAAAACAAAAACAAAAACAAAACCAAAAGATAACTAAAATCAAAGACCCTCCCTCCCCCCCCCCCCCCCCCCCCCCTCCCATCCCCCCCCCCAAGAAAAAAAAGAAGAAGAAACACAGTCCAGTATTCGCTGGATTCTAGCAGGGTCAAATTCCAGCACGCTCTGCAATAGAAGGAACGAAATTGACGTCACTAAACACTTTTTAGTTGTTTTAGATAGCCATTTTGGTGATTATGTCTCTCTAAATTAAAATTATCAACAGACTATTAGATAAAATGAAGTTTGACGTCACTCACGTCTTTGTTATTGTATTTTACCATCCACGTTTATGAGCTATTCTAACGAACTGTTTAACCAAACTATAAAAAAATCATGGTTCACAATATTGTGTGTGTTTGTCCGTTTACTTCCGGATGGCAATTGTTGCACTTCTTAACCAAGCGCATACTATCTATAAACTTTTCAAGACTTCACATGGTTTTGTGTGTTGGCACGTTATATTCGGCGGTTGGAAGTTGTCGGTATCATCCCTAATCGCATAGCAAAAAAAAAAGGGGGACGATTGATCTGGTGACCGAATTTTATCTATATAATAAGTGGTTAGCTTCCATGAGCATCGGTTTTCGGCATGCTCGGATTCTAGCATGATTGCTGGCTTTTCCCGAAAGCGTGCTAGAACCAAGTTAGTATGTTTGAATTTCAAATTGTTTTATGTCAATGACATGAAAATAATCATGGTGGGTTATCCAAAATCTCCAACCATTCTAATAACAGACGTATAACTTATTGCAGGTTGATAGCCCAAACTGTTATGGCCTCCTTGTTGTAATGGAAATTCTCTCAATCTAACACAAAATATTTTCCTTTTAAATTCATGAAAAAAAAAAAAAGTCGTGTCACAACTCTGACTCTGTTTAAACTTGAATTTAATGTGAATTTTCATCATCTAGCCCATTCATATATAATGCAAGATCGACATGGTTTTGGTCAATAATTATGACCAACCGCCTATAGTGGTATTATGTCGTGTTGATTTAGGTGCTAAAAAAAGACTTTAAAATTGTCAAAATATTATGAACTTGTGTTAAGTTTTTATGTTTCTTGTGGGGAAAAGGGAAAAAATACCTCTTAAAGTAACAAAAAAAAAAAAAAAATCAATTTCTGTTCATTTGATTTGGAAATCATTTTTTGGTATCTGGTTCCCCGTTTTGGGAAGTTGGGTCAATATACCTTTGCAATTTCATGTTCCAATTCATTCTTTAGACTTTGAGAGGGAAATTGCTACGTGGAAGAGATCACATATAACTTTTGCAATCTCATGTTCCATTCATTCTTTAGACTTTGAGAGGGGGTTGCTCGTGGAAGAGATCACATTTTACCGTTGCAATTTCATGTTCCCATTCATTCTTTAGACTTTGAGAGGGAGTTGCTACGTGGAAGTGGTCACATATAGATATATCTTTGCACTTTCATTTATCATTCATTATTCAGACTTCGAGAGGGTGTTGCTACGTGGAAGTAGCATTGTCACGTTTATGTAGGAGGGTGGCAAGTAGGAATAGACAGATAGGAGTCAGATAGTTTCCCCATAGACTAGTGTCTGGTGCCATTTTATTTTCCCCTGTTAAAAGTCGGATAAAAGCTCCTGGGCCCCTTTAAGATAGTAATAAAATGTTTTAAGTTTAAAGAAATAGGTAGCAGAGTAGCGGGCAGATTATTGGCACGTTATATAGGGATAGGTAGGTTCAGAAGGTAAGTATTAATCCCCCTTAAAGAATAAGTACTTTAATATAAATTTAACAGAATTGCCTCATACAATAACAAGTTTTAAAACATTAATTAGCCAAACAAAGAATAATAGTGCTGGTTTAATTCATTAAATTTAGACTATGGGTATTTAATCTTCATCCCCCTATCACAAACTATTTATTTGTTACTGAGTGGGCTTAACTTTCGAGGTTCTGGGCGGGGCTAAAGTTTTCGTTATATGGGACAAAGGGGCCCTTCTGGTTTAGTAGTTTTAGTCGACCCTTTCACAAGTTTAATTGGGGTTAATTAATTTTTTAACACAATGTTGCTATCACCTACCCTCATTCGCACATGTTTCTCGCTATGTACAGAACTTTCGAGTTCCTATAAGCATGAGCTTAAATATTTAAAAAGGGGAGAGCGATTTTTTTCACTGTCATAGTTTTTATACGTTTCCTCGGGAGTTGGGGGTCACAAGGACCACAATATTTCCCGGATTTG
>NW_027624833.1:5000-10000 GCF_034508935.2 Berghia stephanieae
CACCACTGAAGTTATCAACTGGTACAGAAACACAGAAAACAAACAACGACAAAACGCAATCATCTTTGACATCTGTAATTTCTACCCTTCAATCACCAAAACCCTATTCCTCAAAGCACTACAGTTCGCAAAAACCTTCGACAACATCACCGAAGAAGAAATACATATTATCCTGCACTCGAAGAATACATCACTTAACAATAATGGAACAGCATGGACAAAAAAATCAACAAACTTTGATGTCACCATGGGGAGCTACGATGGAGCAGAAACATGCGAGCTCGTCGGACTATATCTACTTTCTCAAATGCAAAATCTCGATATAAACATCGGACTATACAGGGACGACGGACTCGCATTGTGCAATAAAACACCGAGACAGACAGAATTAATAAAGAAAAAAATATGCAAAATCTTCCAGGACAACAATCTGAAAATTACAATCGAAGCCAACAAAAAAACATTCGACTTCCTGGACATAACCATCAACCTAAACGACGGCACCTATCAACCATTTTCAAAACCCAACAACATCCCATTGTACGTTCATAGACACAGCAATCATCCGCCATCTATAATAAAAAACATCCCCGAGAGCATTAACAAACGACTATCTAACAACTCTACAAACAACAACATATTCAACGATGCAATCCCACCGTACACAAACGCACTACAAAAAAGTGGATATAACTACAAACTAGAATATGAGGAAGAGACCATTACCACCCCAACAAAAAAACGACAAAGAAAACGACACATAACATGGTTCAACCCACCCTACAGCAAGAATGTGACAACTTCTATCGGTAACAAATTCTTCAATCTACTACAAAAATGCTTCCCTCCCGGTCACGTTCTACACCCAATCATGAACAAAAACACCATCAAAATAGGATACACCTGCATGCCAAACATACAAAACATTATTTCATCCAACAATAACCGAAAACTATCACAGCCAGATCAGCCCAGCAACAACCTAGTGAAAAAATGCAACTGTAGGACCCAGACAACATGCCCACTAAACGGCAATTGCCTGACTCAAAACGTAATTTATCAAGCCACAGTAACACGACCAGACACACCAAAACAAGAAACATACATTGGCCTCACCGAGTGTCCATTCAAAACCAGATACAACCTGCATACATCTTCCTTCAGAAATATACACAAACGACATTCCACTACACTAAGCGAACACATTTGGAACCTCAAAGAAAAAAACATACAACACAGCATCACATGGAAAATCATCTCCAGAGCACAGTCGTACTCCCCCTCTTCTAAGATTTGCAACCTCTGCTTGGAAGAAAAATTCTTCATCATCACTAAACCGAACATAGCAACACTCAACAGAAGAAACGAACTAACTTCCTCATGCAGACATAGAAACAAACACCTTTTATGTAATTACGAACCTCCATAAACACGAATCTATAAAAATACGAAAACACAACAATCTACTTTCACTTCCACTTCCTGATGAGAGCAACGCTCGATAACAACGTTGTAGAAGTCAAACTATCTTAATTTCAAATGTTTATAAATAGCTCCTTTTATTCTAAAGTTGAGCACTATTATTTCATGGTTTTTGTTTTATAATTTATATATATATATATATATATATATATATATATAATATATATACATATATATATGTGTGTGTGTGTGTGTGTGTGTGTGTGTGTGCGTGTGTGTATGTGTGTGGGTATTTGTGGGCGGGGAAGTATTTTTGTTTGTTTGGTAATAATTTCAATCTTTGTTTTCAGATATTCAACATGAACTATAAACACAATCCATATTTCATTGTATTTAACACGAATCAATTTCTAATGGAGACTAAGTAAGTTACAACTCAAGTACAATGATCTTAATGGGGTGCCAATCAGTGTTTCAAATTGTAAAATTCATGGGCATCTTTTGGCAAAGTTGGTTTTATCTGCTGGAGATGGTTGTATTTCTCTGAGGAGATCTTCCTCTGACTGGTGTAAACCTGCATCGGTGATCATTAGAAGTTGCTCTTCCATCACTCATTGATCGGGGAAGCAGATTCCAGTTGTCCTGATGGTTTGGTTCAAACAGAATGGTTCCATCTGGTTCACAACTAACTGCTCTTATGTCAGTAAAAGTTGGGAATGCTACCATCATTCCTGGCTTGTTTGTGGTTAAGGTGTTACTTCATCAAATGACAGGAAGCATTTGTATGTCAAGTAATGTACTGTAGCTTGTATGGAGTGCTGTATTCTGTCACGTGAGAGGTTTAAAAAATAACTGTTTTGTAGTTAGATGGAGTGAAAATGTCAACTTTCGTTCAATTGCTGCATTTATTGAGTCGCTTACCATCTGAATATGTCATTTCTCTAAATAAATACTTTTGTACAACTGTGGCGCCTTGCTTCCATATAAATAAATTCAACATTCTTGACATCACGTTTCTATACCATCGTTGGAGATTATTATTTTGGTGTAAATACCAGCTGTTAATTTTGCGCATAAGTAGTTGTAGAGACAACTCGTTGGCGGTCAGACCTGCCTCATCAATTTGGTCATGTAGTAAACAGCAGAGGCTTGGATCGATGGAGATAATAAATCAGCCTGTAGATCAATATCAGATTAATAAACTCTCCTGGTTCAGCTTTATCCTTTTATTTTTGCCACAACCATTAGAAGCTGCTGTCGTCCATTATTCACGATGAGAATTCCATGCCATTTCATCGACATTTGCACCTTCGTCTTTGACGCATTCATCGCAATTGTCTTTTCTTGGCTTGAAAATAATGCTGTCTGTCTTCCTCTGTTACTTCGATACAACTTGTTCCTCTTCCCTTGCAACAACATCTTTCTTTCAATAGCTTCGCTTCTTTTTCAACATATTTCTTTGATGAATCATATTTTCTTCTAACATAACATTCCAGTCTGTGTTATTTTGTTTGGCACTAATTTTGTTACATGTAATTAGCCGAGCAGTCACGTTCACAATTTGGTCATCTGTTGTATCCAAGTGGTTCGTGTTTGAAATGACCTGTAGTGTCTCCACAACTTCTCTATCGTTAGGTCTATTATTGAATGCCTTTGTCCATTTCTATTGGTATTCTTTCTGCACTTTTAATGAATATGCAAATACCTAATATCAAGTCTTTAAAATTAGTTACAAGAATGAAAAAGAAATGTACTGTTACGATTAGTTTAGCTATAACCAATGGTCTGGTAAGCATAAAACAAGACAAAACAAAGCGAATCAAACAAACAAACAAAGCTAAACCTGTAAAATGATAAGTCTTCATAACCCATTATTCATGGAAATATATTGGCAATGCCTTGATCAACAATTTTCTATGAAAAGCTTGACCAAATGTGTCCGATAGTTGTTCGTGTATTGTGATAAGGCAGGTTTGCCGAGGTCAATTATTCTGGTCAGCTTCTGCTTGTATTTTGGAGTCTGGTCTATAAACAAAAACGAAGCATTCCATCCAATAAATTTATTATGTTATAATATACCAAATATAAGATTATGCAATAAATCAGATAATTAGAAAATTAGATGTAATACACTTTTGATTAACATTCAGAATTGTTTCACTTACGAGATTTATCATTCTCAATTTTTTGAAAAACTCAGAACGGAATCAAAAATGATTATTTATCGTTATTATCAATTTTAGATTCGTCACGTACATACCAACAGTTTTCCCACGACACATAAAACATTTAGATAACTATCGTTTTTTTTTTTTTTTTTTTTTTTTTTTGGGGGGGGGGGGGGGGGGGTTCTAATTTCGAGTGAATAAAATGTGTTATATACCTTTAATTGTCCGCCTCGTCAGTAAAGATGTTATGCGGTGTAGCCGATCTCTTTGAACCAAAGTCAAAACTATAATCACGGTTGGCTTTAGAATATTTGACACTGATGTCTTGGAGGTTCCATTTACTATCGGTTGTCTCTCTCTAATTTCATTCGATCGATCTTATGCTGGATAGGGCCTCTCTGACGAAGCTTTCCGTTTTGTCATCTCCACCATCATTCTTTCTCTTTGAAGAGGAACATTTTTACCCTTTGTTTTGGACTTGGATTTGGAATCGAGCAATAGGCCTTGATAAACCCTTGGAGTGTAATGGCATTTTAAAAAATCCAACTTCATCAATAATCAAAATAATGGATTTATGTGGTCTTGTGGTATAACACTCTCCCTCATTAGAAGGTGTCTTGGGATCGAGTCCCACTCTGAGCGGCGCATAACTGAGTCTTTCGAAAAGACTCTTAAACCACATTATCTAGCCGTACCCAGGTGTAAAATGAGTATTAGGCCGTTAAACAGCACTGTCTCTGTTGGGAAAATAATAATATCTCTTTACAGGCACCATGTTCCGCCCTACTTGTTAGTTATTGCTGCTGGCCAGGGACCCTTTGCAAAGTGCCCTGACCGCGTTTACTGTATATTGCCCTATATACATGCACAATGTTATTTTTTGTTTAGTTTTGTTGTTTTTTGTTTGTTTGTTTGTTTGTTTTTGTTTGTTTAGCTTTTTCTTTTTCTTTTTTTTTTAAAATAAATCAAAAGATCTTTGTTGTTTGTTGGACAGGATGGGTAGGGGTTTAAATGGTGGTATGATATCAAGATAGCATCAGGTGGACATGTCATAGTGATGACGTGATTTAATAGGGTGATCGTCATGATCGACCTTAATTATTTTAAATTAATAGAGATAGGGAGAACAGGTGATCGGCGTATTATCTTTTTAAATACCCAATCATTATTTCGTACATTATATTTACTAGTAAAGCATAACCGGGAGATAATAGGCTTGAAGTTCAGTCGCATCGTGACTTTAGAAATTGACAATTATTTAGCAGCTGTGATCTTTATGGATACTCAAAATTATAGAGTCCAATGTCAATACAATCCTTTTAACAGTAAAATGAAATATTGATTTTGTAGTTAAAAACACAATCATTCTTTCTAATCAACGAAAACTAATTATACATCATTTACATGACG
>NW_027624833.1:17500-22846 GCF_034508935.2 Berghia stephanieae
AGCTGTGCTTTGCTAAGTGGGTTTGTTTTGTTTGTTTTTTTTGCCTGATAGGGTCCTTTTAAAAATCGATCGAAATTTGAAGGACGAGTTTTTCTGGCCAAATGTTTAAAAATACATTTTTTCCAGGGTTTTTTTTTTTTATGTATATGCTTTCCGCCACGACATCATAAGATATCGTCGCTTGGCATTCCACGAAGGAATAAAGCTAATTCATCAACAAGATGTCTGATGTCAACAGGGAATCACCCATGTTGTTCAAGTGTGCAAATTGGGGGTTTAATAACCTTGGGCCCAAAAGAAAAAAAAAAAGAAAGGTGCCCCGAAGCGGGCCTCAAATTTTAGACCTTCCGGGGAAAGTGCAATGCCTTAACCCTCGGCCACTTCGCCCCCTTCCAAGGTAACAGCTAGTCAACTGGTCAACGGATTGGTACTTCGTTGATTTACGCAGATTTTCAAACTCTACTCGTGGCAAGTCGGGCAATTTTCTCAGCTCAAAGCCTAATATTTTTGGGGCATTTTTCGTTGTGATCTGTTTTTTTTTATTGAGGGTTTTAGGGGGTTTTTGCTAGATAGGTGACCGATCGTCTCATTATCCAAATTTGGGTCGGGGTCATTCGGAAGTCATGGACGAAAAATGGGTTTTTGGAATAAGTTTGTTTTGTTTTGTTTGTTTGTTATTTGGGGTTGTTGTTTGTTGTTGTTGTTGTTGTTGTTATTTGGGGTTTGTTGGTTTTTTTTTTTTTAGTATTTTGTTCGTTTTTTTTGTTTTGGTTTTTTTTTTTGGGTTTTTTTTTTTTTTGGGTTTTTTTTTTTTTTTTTTTTTTTTTTTTTTTTTTTTTTTTTTTTTTTTCTATTTTTTTTTTTTTTTTTTATTTTTTTATATTGATGTTTTATTTTTTTTATTGTTGTTTGCTTTTGTTGGGTTTTTTTTTTTTGTTTTTTTTTTTTTTTTTTTTTTGTTTTTTTTTTTTAGAAAATGACTTCCCTTTTTTTGAGAAAATTTGTCCCTCCGAGCCATTGAGCCCATAGAGATCAGAGTTTTTTATTCCGGTTCTATGATGTAAAACGGACACTGCAATTGCTTGCTAACCCTTTGGTTAGGACCCTAGTGTATTGCGAAGTACACTCTATCAGATCTAAAAGACCCAATTACCCATTCATTTCCTGGTGAACAGGGGGGTGGGGGGGGGGGGGGGGGTCAGAGAAAAAAAATGCTCGACTTCCCAAAGGGGGTCGATCTCCCGGGTCCATTTGCTTGTGAAGCGATTTTCTCTACCAAATGGATGTCGGTACTTTATTTTTTCCAAAAAAAAAAATAAAAAAAAAAATTTTTTTAAAAAAAAATTTAATCACTTTTTTCATTTTGCCACTTTTTGCAGGGGGTTTTAAAAAAAACTTTTAAAAAAAGAAGGTTTTGAAAGTTTAAGGGAAAAATTATTTTTAAGCCTTTTTTAAAAGTTTTAAAAAGAAATGGAATCCAACCGCCCCCAAAAAATTTATTATAATATAAAAAATAAAATTAAATTAAAAAAAATTTTCCTAAAATAAATTTTTATAATTTAAAAATCTGGGGTTTTGTTGGGGGAGTTCTTTTTTTTTGTTTCTATTTTTTTCTTTTTTTCTTATTTTTTTTTTTTTTTGTTTTTTTTGTTTTTTTTTTTTTTTGTTTTTTTTTTGTGTTGGGAAAGTTTTGTTTTTGTTTTTTTATTTTTTTTTTTTTTTTGCTTTTTTTTGTTGGGGGTTTTTTTGGATTCATTTGTTTACCTTTTTTATAATTTTTAATATTTACATGGTTTTTGGGATATTTTCTTTTTTCTTATTCTAAATTAATGTTTTGCAAAATCATTTCACACTCACACACAAACACACATCACACACATAAAAACATACCGCATACAAAAGACACACCACTCACATTCACTTACAAACAACATAAAACACACAAACAATACACCACTACATGCATACTCCACACTACACAATCCCACACACAAACACACACAAAACAAAAAAAAACACAACACATACAACATACTCATACCACATAAAAGACAGCCCCCAAAACAAAATCCATTATATTCTATTTTCCCGCTAATTGCCTCACGCCCATCCATTTAAATTTTCCTTAAATCCTTTTGACTTTTTCACGTCATTAAATTCCCCATTTATATTATAAAATATTATTCCATGATTGGAAATTTCATTGGAGGGATATAAAAAGGATTTTCATTATAAATCTTAAACCTTTTCACTCGTCCCAAAACCCTCCAGACCAAAATATTTTTCGGCCGCCCAAAAATAATTATTAAGTGGTACAAACATTGGCTAATTGGGGGCTGTTTGGTCTAGGGTAGACACTCGTTTTCGGATGGGAAGGGGTCTGGGTTTCGACCCTGACCAGCGCATTTTGAGTCCTTTGAAAGGGCTTTTTTACTAAAATTTTTCCGCCGTTTTGGTTAAAAGAGTCCGGGCCCTTAACAGCGTTTTTCTCTGTTTAAAAAAAAGTAAATCGCCTAAAGGCGTTGTCTCGTTTTGAATGTTTACTGTTGCTGTGACAGGGACCCTTTTTAAAGGCCCTTTTGGCAATTTAGTGGATATTTCTCAAATAATGTTTCACCTTTTTACGGGCGTTGTGTCCGTTTTTCCCAAGGTCCAGCACATCCTGCATTCTTGGGGGTTGATTTTTTTTTCCGAGTTTTTTCTCGGGATGTCGCCCCAAGGCTGGGACATATCTGTCCCCAGGGGGAAAACACAGGGGAAAGGGGAGGGGGGAAGGGAGGTGGGGGGGTTTCCCTTTTTGTCTAACCCCACCCCTTCCAGCCTGGGGGTTAGCGCAAGGGGGGCCCGAAGTATACTGAAAAAGCGCATATTGGTAAAGAGTAGAAAACAATCTGAGGAAGAAGAAAAAAAGAAGAAGAAAGAAAAAGAAGAAGAAGAAGAAAAGAAAAGAAAAAAAGAAAGAAAAGAAAAGAAGAAAAAGAAAAAGAAAAAGTGAAGAAGAAGAAAAAAGAAGAAGAAAAAAAGAAAAAAGAAAAAGAAATAAAAAAAAAAAGAAGAAGAAAAGAAGAAGAAGAAAAAGAAAAGAAAAAAAGAAAAAGTAAAGATTCGGTCGCAATGAAGGTTTAGGGTCTTTGAATCGATCGTTTTGGGAGGACGAGTTTTCTGGCTAAAATTTTAAAATTCTCGGTTTTTCCCGAGTAATTTTTAAATTTTGTTTTTTTTTTAAAAACTTGTACATTCCCCCCAAAAAAGCGTTGGGCGATGGGTATGTCTTTGTTCACACTCGAAAAGTATCGAGTTCGACTACTCCCGCGTTTTGGGGCCCTGGCAAGTCCCCTCCCCCCAAAGCTCAATGGGGCGCTGTCGCGCAAGGCGGGGTTATTCCAGATTTTTGGAATAAATTTCCCCTAGGGGGAAAAACAAAGGGTTTTTAAAAAACTGGGGGGGGGGGATTAAATAATTATAATTAAAATTTAAATATTATAAATATATTTAATTATATTTTTAAATATATATTATATATATAAGGTTTTTGTGTGTGTTGTGTTTCTCAAAATTTGGGACTTAAATTTGTTTTTCCATGAAAATAATTTTGATATCGCCCCTTTTTTAGAGTAGTACAAAACATATATAAAAGGGGATTTAATTTATAAGTATATGACCACTCAGAAGGTCCGGGGGTTCGACCCTGCTCTGGCATATTTGATCTTTGGGAAAAAAGGTTCTTAACTCACTTTTTTTTACGCCAGGTGTAAAATAATCGGCCCGTTAACAGCGTTGTCTCTGTCTGAAAAAAATTGAAAATCACCAAACGGGCGTCAGTACTACTAATTTAAATGTTGTTTTTGGGCCGGACTCCTTTAAAAGCGTTTTATGACTTTAGTGGATATTGCATATATAAAAGCCAAGTTTCCACTTAATTTGTGTATTTTGTGTGACGAAGGTTTTGTACCAAAACTCCATTATCTTTTTTCTTCCCAACAAAACCCTCCATTTTACTCTTTTTTAGAGTTTATATAAAGCGAATGTCTCTAGATTATTTAATTTACAAAAGGGCCCAAACCAACTTTACATCTATGCAGTCTGACATGGGAAATCCTTATGACCAATTTAACATTGTTGTAATGGACAATATTTTTCGCCTTTTTTTTTTATCTAAATTCCCTTTTTAAAAAACGAGCCCATAAGGAATTAGGTTATCGACCCGCAAAAAGTGGACGCGGTCAAACCCAAAAGTAACAATTTTCATCAGTAGGCAAAACATGATATATCTAAATTTTTAATTCGAAAAAAATTATTGTTGGCCCCCCCTGTCAGGTTTTTCTTTTTTACTGGGTAGGTGAGATAAAAAAATAAAGAGCCCCGGAAGGGGTCAACTTTGCTTTGTGTACAGCGGGGAATCGAACGGTAAGTACGGGTCAAATTCGAGTTCACACCATTAAAAATAAAGCCGAACTAATGGGAAAATAAAGAAAAAGAAAAGTCTATTGCGGTTGTTGTCCTCTTTGTAATAACTGAAATAGGCAAAAAGTTGCGATGCGGGGTCAGCCTGGGTAGTGCGGCTATGGGTCTTGTTAACACTCGCTTTCGGGTCGGGAAGGTCCCCGGTACGAGCGTCGCGCTGGGGCATAGTTGGTCCTTGTAAGAGGGGTTTTAATCAATTCCTCACCGACTCAGGGGTAAAAAGAGTACCTGGGCGTTAAATTTTTGTCTTTTTCCAAAAATTGTAATTGCCTAACAAGCGGCAGTCCCCCTCCAAAATGTAAAAGTTGTGTTTTCCGGACCCCTTTTAAAGGCTTTGAGCCCCATTTAGTGGGTATTGCGCTATTTAACCCAAATTTTTTATTTTTTTGGCCAGCGTGGGTTTTTTTTTTCCATGGTTTGACTATGTGTCTCTCGTTTAGCTTACTTTAAACGCTGTGCTGCGGTGCGCCCGGGGTATCCTAGTCTTTTTATAAGAAAAACTCAAAAGAAAATGCCCTTGGGATAAAAAAGGGAAACAATTCATTTTTTTTTTTTTTCAATAGGTGAAATCGGATTCCGTGGAAAAAAGTTAAAACAAGGGGAAATTTTCAAAAAATGACAAAAAAGACGAGGAAATAGATAGAGGGGGGGCTTGGTTTACAAAAGGCCGTTGAAATTTTTTTAATTCCCCATTGGGTTTTTTTTTTGAAAAGGTTTCTTTCTGTTTCGTTTTTTTTGGGGGAAATTTTTTTATTGCCGATGGTTAGATCCCGTTTTTTGAATTTCCCCCCCCCCCCCCCCCCCCTTTTTTTCCTCTCTCCTTCTCTCTCTCTCTCTCCTTTTCTCTCTCCCCCTCTCTCCCTCTCTCTCTCTCTCTCTCTC
>NW_027624835.1:0-7747 GCF_034508935.2 Berghia stephanieae
AAAAAACCCCCCCATGGGCCGAATGGCTTTGAATGATTTCCAAGTCACCCCCATGGGGATGATCTATAGATAGTTCGAAGATGCGTCACTCAAGCCTTTGTTATTGTTTTTTGCCATCCGCGTTTATGAGTAATTCTCACTGAACTGTATTATCCAGACTAAAAAATGTTCATGGTTACACATAGTTTTGTGTGTTGGTCCGTTATACTTCCGGATGGCAATGTTGTGAACTTATTAGCAAAACGCACACTATCTATATTAGTTTCCTATGTGCTCGGGGCCATTAGTCACATTGCAAAATGTGCTCAAAATGACCCACATAGTGAAAATAGTTTACAGTTTGAGAAACATCCACGTCACGATAGGTCATTTTTGTTCAGCATGACTCATGGGTATATTTACAATTTTCATAAACAAAACAGAATGTTTACATTTATTGAGAAATGTCCAATCGTTGTAGAGCAACGAATCATGTGATCGATGACTAGACTGGACGAAACATGAATACAATTCTTTCCCATTGACGTTAGTCACGCCAATTTACGGTTAACTTAAACTTAGCTTTTATATAGCGCAATATCCACTAAACGTGCTCAAAGATCATTACAAAGGGTCCCTGACCAATACGAAACCCATGTAGAACAAGACATACCGCCTGTTAGGCGATATTACAAATGTATCGGACAGAGACAACACCATTAACGGCCAGGTACTCATTTTACACCCGAGTACGGTGTGAGAATATGAGTAAAGAGATTTTTCCAAGGACTCAACTATGCGCCGAGCGAGGTTCGAACCCAGGACCTTCCGATCCGAAAGTGAGTGTCAGACAACAAGAACACATAGCCGCACGGTACCTATGTATTACCGGTGTGAATGTGGTCTACTGTTATGACACTCATCATCGGATCGGTAACTCCAGGTTCGAATCCCGCTATGAAACGTCCTTGCAAAAGACTCTTCCCTCATATTCAGTCTCTCATCGCACTCAGGTATAAAATGAGTATCTGGCCCTTAATAACGTAGTCTTTACCCGGAAAAAAAATTGTAATATCACCTAACAGGCATCATGTCTCGACCTATTCGCCATACAAATAATTTTGTTGGGGGGCGATCCCTTGGACAGTTCTAATAGTACGTAAGTGGATATTGCTCTATACATTTGCTCAAGATGATAAATTTTTATTATTATTATTATTATTATTATTATTATTATTATTATTATTATTATTATTATTATTATTATTATTATTATTATTATTATTATTATTATATTATTATTATTATTATTATTTTTATTATTAGTATTAATTATTATATTATTATTGTTATTATTATTATTATTATTATTATTATTATTATTACTATTATTATTATCATCATCTATATTTTGAAAAAGTTGTAGCGATGGCCTCAAAGTCAAAGACAAACTTGAGAACTTCCCAAAAAGCTGAATCACATTGCTTTTGGCACACAAACGATAAGAATTACCTCCTTTTACGTCCGTCTGTTTGTATATCGACTGCCTGTGTTAAAACAATGAGTAATGTTCAGGACATCGTTGCTGAGTTCATGTGCTCTCTGTCTGTCGTAACGACTTGTTTCAAAAAGTATCACTTTCTCCCTCTCTCATCTCTCTACCCCCCTCTCCCCCCCCTCTCTCTCTCTATCTATCTCTCTCTCTCTCTCTCTTTCTCTCAAGATGTCTCCCTCCCCCCCTTATTTCTCAGTAACCTAGCCCTAGTTCAATCGTGGCGCTACACTGCTGCTGATGCCTGGGTTATTCCAGTCTTCCAGAGACAAATTTCCCATGTGGGATGAATAAAGGGAATATTTTATTTTCATTTATTTTCATCGTGAGTACGGTGTTAAACTGTCAATCAGCCATACTATATTTTTAAAAAAATAATTGAGCTTTGTATAGCGCAATATCCACTAAATGTGCTCAAAGCGCTTTACAAGGGGTCCCTGGCCAACAGCAACATTTAACACGTAGGACGAGACATGACATCTGTTAGGCGATATTACTATTTTTTTGGACAGAGACAACGGTGTTAATGGCCAGGTACTCACCCGAGTAACGGTGAGAGAATATGAGTAAAGAGTATTTTCCAAGGACTCAACTATCCGCCGAGCGAGGCTCGAACCCAGGACTTTCCGATCCGAAAGCGAGTGTCATACTACTAGACCATATAATATCATAATATCAGCAACAACAAAAATAGATAGCATGCTCTTAGCTAAGAAACTCAGACTAACAACGTTGCCATCCGGAAGTATAACGGACCAACACACAAAATTGTGTGTAGCCTTGATATTTTATAGTCTGGTTAATACAGTGGTTACAGTGTGACCCGGAAGTCCCGGTTGGAGCCCAGCTTCTGGCACTTTCGTTTTTTTTTCCTTGAGCAAGATTATTAATCCCCAATTTGCTCACTTGGACAACATGGGTGATTCCTGTTGACATCAGACATCTTGTTTGATGAGTTACTATAATCCTTCGTGGAATGCCTTGGCGGCGATGTCTTATGATATCGTGGCAGAAAGTTGATGTCACTCAGGTCTTTGTTATTGTTTTTTGCCATCCGCGTTTTTGAATAATTCTCACTAAACTGTATTAACCTGACTATAAACGATCATAGTTACACAACGTTTTTGTGTGTTGGTCCGTTATACTTCCGGATGCAATGTTGTGAACTCCTAAGCCAAGCGCATTCTATCTATAGCTAGATCGAAGTTGATGTCACCGTGGCCTTCATAAAGTTATGGCCTGACCTGACCAAAAATTGACGTCAAAATGTCGGTCTTTTGCCATACTTCCGGGCGGCAATGCTGTGAGCTTCTTTACCAACGGATACTAACAATAACGTTTGTGTGTATTTGTACGATTGATATATAGCTTGAAGAAATGGGGTGTATTTTATTTAAACACATACCATCAATACACAATAAATGCCATGTTTACCGACTTGACATTGCCACCTACGTGCGGAAGGACCCCCAAGTTTCACGCCCCAATATTTCAGTCTCCAATAATATCTTACCGTCTTCTCATATAGATAGTATGCAGATGAAAGTCACTCAGGCCTTTGTTATTGTTTTTGCCATCCGCGTTTGTGAGTTGTTCTCACCAAACTGTATTAACCAGACTATAAAAGTTCATGGTTACACAGAGTTTGTGTGTTGGTCCTTATACTTCCGGATGGCAATGTTGTGAACTCCTTGGCCAAGCGCATTCTATCTATATAAATAGAATGAAGTTGACGTCACTCGTGTCTTTGTCATTGTTTTTTGCCTTCCGCGTTTATGAGTAATTCTCACTTAAAACCCTTTTAAACCAGATACACGTTCAAGGTTACACATAGTTTTGTGTGTAGGTCGTTATACTTCCGGATGGCAATTTTGTGAGATTTTTAGCCATCTATAATCAAAATTATCACAAGTGCCGTAAAAGTCACAGAAATGAAAAACAAAGCAATAAATTTAAACAATGGAGAAAACATCCTCTTTGACGATAACAATTTTTATTTTCCTTTGTGGCAAAATAATCAAAACAATCATAAGATAAGAAGAGAGGGAGGGAGAATTGGAGGGTGGGTGGGGGGGGGTTGAAGAGTTGGATGATGTCACACAAATGTTCGGTTTTTAAAACAAGTTCTTTCTTCATTATTTTCTTGTTCTTCTTTTTTTCTTTTTTTTTTTTTTCTTTTTTTTTTTTGATGTTTACACATAATTTTCTGTGCTGGTTCTATTGATCAAGCGGTATAACAGTGGTTATTTTACTTAGACACATAGCATCGATAGATGGAACATATGTAGTTGCTATGTTAACACATTACTGCCATTGTTTAAATTATGACGACTGTCTGAGAGGCGTGGTTTTTCTAGGTATCTATTGCATAACGACTCTTCACGACTTGAGGCATTTTTATTCCAACCAGTTTATGTCATTGGGAGCGATCTATATTACCTTTCCATGTGCTCGAGGTCATTGGTCACATTGCAAAATGTGCTCAAAGTGACCCACTTTGTGAAAAGTGTTCACAGATTGTTAAATATCTAATATCACGATTGGTTATTTGATTCAGCTTGATACATGGATATGTTTATGACATTTGTAAACAAAGCAGCGTGTTTACATTTGTTAAGATATAGATAGTATGCAGATGACGTCACTCAGGCCTTTGTTATTGTTTTTGCCATCCGCGTTGTTAGCTGTTCTCACTAAACTGTATTAATCAGACTATAAAAAGTTCATGGTTACACAGAGTTTGTGTGTTGGTCCGTTATACTTCCGGATGGCAATGTGTGAACTCCTTGACCAAGCGCATTCTATCTATATCCAATCGTTGGACAGCAACAAATCATGTGATTGATGACCCGATTGAACGCAAACATGAATATAGATCGCTCCCATTGATAGAAATGCTCAGGATCTATGGGCTCAATGTTTCTGGTAACATGAGTGTTCTTCAGAATGCTCTGACGGAATAATTTAATGCAATAAACCGAGGCTGTCACAAGCCCATGCCTGTTATTCGATGCGATCAACCGCGTTTTGGCACAGGCGATGAAACTAGAATGTATAATGTTGTCAGGGGTCCAGATGCAACTCCCTCGTTATTAGTGTGTCAAAATAAATGTTGTGAATAAATTATACCAGAGAGCCCAAATAGTGTGGTTGAGAGCTGTAACCCGGCTCGCGATAACAGGTAGATTGTATCTATTCTGCCAATGGGCATGATCTATATTAACTTTCCATGTGGTCGAGGTCATTAGTCACATTGCAAAATGTGCTCAAAGTGACCCACTTAGTGAACAGTGTTCACAGCTTTTAAAATATCTAATATCACGATTGGTTCAGCTTGACACAGGGTATGTTTATAATATTTGTAAACAAAGCAGCGTGTTTACATTTGCGAAGAATTAATCCAATTGTTGGACAGCAACAAACCCTGTGATTGATGACTTGGTTGGACGAAAACATGAATATAGATCGCTCCCATTACATACTACATTAATATTAACATGCTTCAAAAGCAATAAATACACTGTGTAAACTCACCTCTCATATCGCGCTTCCAATCGCAACACTCCACGCTGGACAACTGTAATGCCAGGCAGACATTGTCGTAACAGAGGTCTCGTAACTATAGTCTGCTCCACAGCCCGTGCCCACGCGTTGACATGGATATCTGCACAACTTTCTCATGGATTTTAAGGATAATGGGAGCGATCTATATTCATGTTTTCGTAAAATCAGGTCATAAATCACATGATTTGATGCTGTACAACGATTGGACATTTCTCAATGCGTCAAAACACGCTGCTTTGTTTATGAAAGTTGTAAACATACCCATGAGTCACGCTGAGCAAAATGACCAATTAACCAGTAGATTTTCTGACCAATCAAAACATGGAATTTGTGACACATTTTCACACGTGTTCGGACAAACATAGTTGGTTGTTTATACACGAAAAACGTGAATGAAATCGACCTCTCTCTAATCATTGTTATTGTTTTCATACCGCCAAAATGGGTGACTAGTTATCACATGATTTCTCAATCATTTTTATTAACGTTTTAATTTACCCATATTTTTTTCCGGTTGGTTCTATTGACCAAGCGGTAAAAACAGTGGTTATTTTACTAAGACACATATCACGGATAGTAAAGTCTGTAATTTGTTATGCTAACCAATCACTGCCATTGTTTACATTTTTGATGACTGTCCGAGAGGCGTGGTTATCTAAGTGTCTATTGTAAGCGTTGGATATTTCTCAAATTGTGAACACGTTTCACTATGTGGGTCATCTTGAGCACACTGTGCAATGTGACCAATGACCTCGAGCACATGGAAAATGTAATATAGAACGTGCCCCTGGCTCGAACACTAGAATTGTTTAGTGGCATTAAGTCGATTTTGTTTTTTGCATCGGTTATATCTTGTACCATATTATGGATTTTTCTTCTTTACATATAGATAGTTTCGAAGTTGACGTCACTCAGGCCTTTTTTATTGTTTTTGCCATCCGCGTTTGTGAGTTGTTCTCACTAAACTGTATTAACCTGACTATAAAAGTTCATGGTTACACAGAGTTTGTGTGTTGGTTCGTTATACTTCCGGATGGCAATGTTGTGAACTCCTTGGCCAAGCGCATTCTATCTATATAAAAAAACGAACGGTCTGGGATGAGTGAACGTTCGGATGATTTAAATTTAAAACATTGTCCACAGTAATTCTGTTGTGATTACGATCACTGAACTCCCCACAGGGTTGACCTGGGTTTTACTTTTCACGAGATTCCTGAGCATTAATTAGTCTATGACATTTGCCACCCTGGGTCCAAAATGACACAGCAAATTTTACACTTTGTCCACACTTGACATTCACAATTGTTTATATTTTAATAGTTGAAACCCAGAGGCGGAGCTGCCTGTTGTGATTATTTCTAGATTCATAAAACTGATAACAAAAAAGCTGAGTTTACGTCATTTTCATTTATTTTTTTAGTCTTGATTTTAAAAAAATTTGGCCCATAAACTTAGCCCTGAAGATAATGAATCATTTCTGTTTTTTTTTTTTTTTTTGGATGTTTCAAAAAAAAGCAAAAGGGAAAGGTAAATCAAACGTAATAGGGGTTCAAAAGTCGTGACGTCACTTCCCTCGGTTTTTGTTACGCATAGAAAATGGTTCCCAAAAATAAACCCGGGAAAAATAACGGGCGGGCCCTTATCCCCCATTTTGCCCCCTTATGAAATACTTCCCAACGGGGCATAAAAAAACATCCAAGGAGAAAAAACATTTAAAAAACCCGATCAGGTTTTTTACTTTTATCAATTCGAACACATGACATTTAAAAAGTTCAAGGGCCCAAAAATGAAGAAAAAAAAATAAACCAAAGCCTTTGGGTTTTGAACCCAAACTGCGGTTCGAGCGGAAAATGACATCAATTTATTGAATCCTATTTTTTCCCCCAATACTATGGGGCGATTTGTTTATTAAAAAAGGAAAGCCCATATTTAAGCCCCTTTTTCTTTTCTCGGTTTAAAAAAAACATAAAAAAAGTTTTGGTCAGAAAAAAATCGTCCGTCCCAAATAGCAAAACGATTAAAAATTTACCCCCCGTCCTGTCAAAGACCCCCAAACCTGGGACTTTAAAATAGGCTAAAAGGTGGGGTCGGCTTGTCAACGCGGTGCTTATTAGGGATAATATGTTGGGAACATCAGGGGGATGCGTTTGGGCACCGGAAAATGTCCATTTACTAGAAATGCTTTTCTGGGAAATGACATCCTTTTTAAAAACCAAAATACCAAAACATTCCCAGCAACAAGATCTTCTAGTTTAAAAAAAAACCCCCCCCCTTTCCAACTAAAAAGGAAAATCGCACATTCATTAAAGATACAAAACCAAAACCAATTTTTTTATAAAAAAAATTTTCTTGTACATCATAAAAATTTTAAAGCAAAAGAACGTGGCCGAAAAGCATGTTTTGCTAAAAAATTAAAATATTTGGGAAGAATTTTTAAATGCTATAGTTTTTTTTAAATGATAAAAAATCATTTTTGTGTTTTGTTGGGTGTGAGGTTTTGGGAAAATCCCCCAAAATGGCTGGTTAAAGGAAAAGAGTTTAAAAAAACCTGGGGTATTTTTTCCCCTGAAACCCCGGGTTTAAAAGAGAATATCGACAAAGCACAAAAAAAAAGACACTCTTTGTTGCCCCCCGCTCTACTTCTGTCGACTT
>NW_027624836.1:0-7746 GCF_034508935.2 Berghia stephanieae
CCCCCCCCCCGGGCGTCCTCCGGGACTCGGGATCGCCGGAAAACCCCCCCGGGCCCGCGGGGGCCCTCGTTTTCCCTTCGCCGGGGGGTTTTAGGGGAAACCCGGGGCCTCGCACGGGCGTCGGACCCTTGGCCGTGTTTCAAGACGGGTCGGGCAGGACCGGAAATAACGCGCGCACCTTTCGGGGCCGGGGCCGCCCCCCGGGGGGCCGAAACCCCCCGGGCAAAAACCGCCCCTTTTGTCCGCGGTCGACCAGGGCACCCGAATAGACCGCTCTCGGGCCAACTCGCCCCCCACGTCCGCGGGCCGACACCCGCGTGGGGCGCGCGGACGAACGGCCGGTGCCGGGGGCAGGGGGAAAACCCCCGTGGGGGGGCACGCCCCGACCCCCGAACTCGGAGGCCCCCCCCGTCCCGGGGGCGCCTCCGCGGGGGGCACGGCGACCACCCGCCACGGCGGGACACTCGCTCGGCTAAAGCCATTTACCCCTTGGGGGTTTCACCGCTTTCAACCCCCCTTTCAAGTTCTTTTCAATTTTCCCCTCACAGTACTTTTTCGCTATGGGACTCGCCAGGACTTAGCCTTAGGGGGATTTACCACCCGCTTCGGGCTGCACTGCCAAAGCAACCCGACTCCGGGTCGGGGTCGGCGAAGGGAGCGCCCCCGGGCAAGGGCCGGGCACCCGCCTGGCAAGCCACGCTCGAGAAGACTCGCGGGGCGCTCCCATCCCGCTCGACACCGACCCCCAACGCTACAGCTCCCCGCGGGCACGGGCCCGGGGGTTTCAGCCTGGCTCTTCCCCTTCACTCGCCCTTACGGGGGAGTCCCGTTGGTTTTTTTTCCTCCGCTACGAAATGCTTTAGTTCGGCGGGGCCCTCGTCCCATATGAGGGGCGGGAGACGCCCCATCCGTCGGTTCGCCGCGCGTCGTTAACTACTTTTCCCCCCATACCCCCACAACCCCCCGCTCGCGTGTCATCAGCGGCCCGAGATTGAGGAAGGCAGCCGATCGGGTGCGGGTTCCCCTCTCGGGGCGGCTTATTCGCGTCCCCCCCCCATAAACCCAAGGCCCGGGGGGGACGACGTCCCCCTGGTCAGACGGGGCCCTCGATCCACGGCCGCCAGTCGGGCCCAGCCCACCGGTACGGCACGTCCCCCGCCCCCAGTCCCCCCCGAGAAGACCGGTTGCGGGACGTCAGGGCCCACCCTCATACGGACCTGGCCGGGGACTTACCCCCGCCCCAAATTTGCGTTCAAGACGCCCATGTTTTAATGAGGCAGCTGCATTTCACACGACTCAATACGGCTGGGCCCCACCTTTATCGACGCGCGAGCCGAGTGATCCACCGCCAAAGTTGTAATATTTTTCTCTCCTTTTAAGGCCAAAAGACGACAAAGGGGGGGGGGGGGGAAGCGTTGCGCCGGGCCGTTTCTCGCGGGGCAAAGCCGCCGCCCCGTTTTTCGGCCTGGACCGCTCCCCGCCAGGGAGCAGCCCGGGCCCACCGGGCAGTGTTTTAACCCTTCACCCCGGCGGGCGGGGTGGGGCAAAACGAAATGGACGTGACCTACCCAAGGTTCACCTACGAACCTTTTTTTACGACTTTTACCCTTCGGGGCAGCGCATTGGGGGACATCGCGCGACTGCGATTTCCCAGGAGCCGAAGCCCGTCTCGCCGGCCACTCCGGGGCCCTCGCGCCGTCCACCGAAGGTAGCGACGGGCGGTGTGAAAAAAGGGAGGGCCTAGTCGGCACGGGATGCACCCGTGACTACTTGCATTCCCAGTTCACGGCCCAACTCGCAGGAAGACCGACCCCCCGGGCATGAAGACCCTACGCTCACGGCCACACCGCGCCGGGTGGGCCCCCACGTAGACAGGCCCCAGGACGTCTAAGGGGGGAAAACAACCCGTTTGGCTCCATCTCTACGCACGCTCGAGGTCCCTCCCTGCAAGGGCGCGGCCTGCGCGACGGCGCCGGGAAACCGCCTCTCCCGGGGTGGGAAGACCGACGCCCGACCCGAGACCGAACCCCCGACCCCCCCGTGAGAGGGGCCCCTCTTGCCCGCCGTTTGTTATCCGCCGGGGCAGGTCTCGCCCTTATCGGAATAAACCAAAACGGATCGCTCCACGGGCTAGAAAAGGGCCATAAACCACCACCCCCCGAATCAAAAGACCCTCAGTCTGTCAATCCACGCGGTGCCCGGGACCTGTAAGCTTCCCGTTTTGATAAAATTGGCCGCAGGCTCCCCTCCTGGGGGTGCCCTTCCGTCAATTCCTTTAAATTTTTCACCTTTTGCGACCGTACTTCCCCCCGGCCCGGGCATCTGATTTCCCCGGGGGCCCTCGCGAGGCTTCCCCCCGGGGGACGTCCCCGCAACCGTCGGCAGGGTTTACTGTCCACCCGCGGTACCTGACGCTTTCGTTCCCCACTTTCGTTCTGACCCAACGAAGGCGCTTTTGGGCCGTCCCTTTCGCTCTTGTTCGTCCACCGCACGGGGATTCCACCCCCCCGCGTATACGCCCCCCCGGCCGTCCCCAAGACCTCGCCCACCGCCCCCACGAGCCCGTTCCCGTGGTTACATTGGGGGCGGTGGCGTCATCACATCGTTCCGAGCAAAGTGTGGGGCACGACCTGTTTGAGCACCCCAATTTGATTCGGGGAAACACCGCCCTACCTTAGTGTCGGCCCAATACCCACTTTACCAAGCCCCCGGCCCTTAAGACGGAAAGAACTAAACCGCAGCGAGGGGCAAGCGAGCCCGGCGAGATCCCGCGAGGGCCCCGTTGGGGCACCGGGAAGGCAACCGCTTCTCCACCCCCAAAAACCCGACGGTGCATAACGCCGGGCAACGTCACCCGCGGTTTTCGCTGCCGTCACCTCAGAGATCCAACTACGAGCTTTTAAAAAGCGCAACTAAACAACCCCATCGGAGCGGGATTCCCGCGGCTCGGGCACCAGCGCCCTCCAAAGGGTCATCAACGGCACGTTTTTTGGCCCTACGCTAAATCCGCCCGCGGGCTCGCTTTTCGACCCCGCCCCGACTTTTATCTTCACTCCTCACCGTGCGGGGAGGGGGTAAGTTCCGCCTGCCCCACCCTTGCGATAGCCGCTCGCGGGCTCCCTCCCGGGATCAAACCCCACCCCCCGTCACCCGAAAGCCAACACGGGGGCTCTTCCCGGGCCGTCAAAAAATTGATGGGGGGGCGAGAAAAACGGCACCCGCTAACAGGGGGTCGTCACATACCCAGAGTCGCCTCAGCCTGGCGGGGGGCGTTAACCCCGCCCCGGTCAAGACCTAAAAATGCGCCCCCTCCCCCGGAGGTAACCCCTTTGGGGGAGGACCGGTGCATTTTAGCCGGGATTCCACAGGTGTCCGGAAAAAAATCGCCCACCCCGGTATTATCGCCGATATACTGAGCAGTTCGGGGCTTCCCTTCTTTTAGGGTGAGCAAGGCGTCATGGCTAACCCCAAGACAAGCTAGAACAGGAAAGGTCAACCCCGGACGTATCCATTTCCCGGCGGACGGACCCCTGGGACAGGGGGCTACGGGCGCCACACCGAAGCCCAGCCGAAACTCCCACGTCGACTCCTTTGCCGACGCCCTTTTCGACTCTCCCCACAAAC
The DNA here is from genome assembly GCF_034508935.2 of Berghia stephanieae. Lineage (NCBI taxonomy): Eukaryota > Metazoa > Mollusca > Gastropoda > Nudibranchia > Aeolidiidae > Berghia > Berghia stephanieae. The sequence continues at coordinate 3,625 of NW_027624836.1, forward strand.
TTCCCCCTTCGCCTTCTCGCTGCTGGGGCGGGGCTGCTCCGACCGCCCGGACACGCTCCCCACAAAGACTCTAGGTCCCCCCACGAGGACTAACCTGGGACCGTCCGGGCCTCCGACCACCCCCTCCCGGCCCGGGACCGTGGGGGTACCAAGGCCACCGCGCGCCCTTTTTTGGGCCCCTTGCTTTAATTTTTAATTTTCCGACCCAGCCCCTTCCCTACTATACTCCCAAACCCTGGTAAGGACCCTTTTCCTTTGCGGACACTAAAAAAAAAAAATTTTTTTGGTGCAAAATTTAGATTTGACCCCAGGACTATGGAAACCCGGGCCCCACCCCGAACAGCCCCAATTTTCCCATCGCACACTCTAGGGTAGCGGGGAAGCGTTTTAAAAACCCGGGTAAAATCTTCCGAGGGTACGGGCCCTAAAGGGAAGGCCCCCCAGTTCAAAACCGGTCGGGATGGGGGGGTCCCAGGTGCGATCATAGGTGGTGGGTTTATTTTATTCAAATTTCCCCGTAAGGAAATGCGGGGTGACAAAAAATTTTTTTCCCTCGCCCCGGAGGGGTTACCGCGGGAGCGTCCCCCGGGGCGAGTCCTTCTCGGCCGTACGAATTCTTCCCCCAGGAGCCCGTGCGTAAAGCCCCGAAAACGACAGGCGATAAAACGAAATAAAGCTCCCAAACCGGGGTTTGAACCCCGGCAGGTTGGCCGGGCCCGTGGGGCCCAAACCCATCGACCCAAACGTCGATCGCCCACTCTAGGAAGTGCGGGAACGGTTTAAACCTCCCCAAAGGAGACAGGGCCCCCTAACGGGGAAAGGCCCCCCAAGTTCAAACCGTCGCAAAGGGGGGCCCGGTGCGATCATAGGGGGTGGGGTTTTTTTTCATTCAAATTCGCTCCGAAGGAAATGCGCTCGACCAAAGTTTTTTCCCCCGCCCTCGGGGGGCTTTACCGGGAGCGGGCCCCCCGGGGCTAGAGTCCTTTGGGCCTGCGAACTTTTTTCCCCAGGCGCCCGGCGTAAAGCCCGAAACGACAGGGGTAAAAACGTTAATAAAGCTCCCAAACCGGGGTTTTAACCCGGCAGGTTGCCCCCTGGCCAACCGATCGAGCCCGAGTCGTCGATCCCCGACTCTAGGAAATAGCGGGGAAAACGCGTTTAAAAACATCCCCCCAACGAGACAGGCCCCAACGGGGAAAGGGCCCCCAATTCAAACCGTCGGCAATGGGGGAGGTCCCCGTGCATCATAGGTGGGGGTTTATTCATTTAAATTCGCTCCGAAGGAAATGCCCGACCAAAGTTTTTTCCCTCGGGGCCCCCGGGGCTTACCGCGGACGTCCCCCGGGGCCCAGAGTCCTTCTCGCCTAGCGAAGCTTCTTACCCCAGGACGCCCGTCGGGAAAGCCTCGAATCGACGGCATAAAATCGATGAATAAAGCCCCAAAAACCGGGGTTTTAACCCCCGGGAGGGGGCCCCCTGGGGGCCAAATCGATCGAGCCCGGTCGTCGATCGCCCACTCTAGCGAAGACGGAACCGTTTAACACTCCCCAAGCATTTCGGGGGCCCCAACGGAAGGGCCCCGAATTCAAAACCGGTCGGGAAAGGGGGGGTCCCGGTGCGATCTAGGGGGTTTGGGTTTATTTCTTCAAATTCCTCCGTAGAGAAAAGCCTCGACCAAAGTTTTTTTTCCCCGCCCTCGGAGGGCTTACCGCGGGGCGTCCCGGCCTAGAGCCTTCTCGGGGTAGCGAAGCTTCTTACCCCAGGGACGCCCCTGCGGGAAAGCCCGAACGACAGGCGAAAAAATCGTATAATAAACCCCAAACCGGATTTGAACCCCGCAGTTGGGCCCCCTGGGCCCCAACCTGAAAGTTGCGCCCAACGAAGGACGAACCCAAACCTTTTAAATTATTTAAAAAATTAAAATTAATATTTAATTTTATTTTTATTTAATTATTTTAAAAATTAAATTTTTATTTTAAATTAAATTAATTTTAATTGTAAGGGGGTTGGTAAAAGAGGCTTTTATCGAGTACTCAACTAACCCGGGGGCCGGCCCAATCGTGCCAAACGTTCAACCTCTACAAAAACGCAACCTTGCGGGGATCGGGGCACGAAGGCGAGAAAACAAACCCCGCCAGGTTTTGTTTTTTCATCTTTTCCCGGGGAAATGCGGAAAAGGTTTTTTATCGGGGTTAACTCAACTTTTCGCCGAACAGGCATCGTCTCAAAAACCCCTTTAACAAAACGTAAAAAACCAAAAAACCCATTGCTTTCAGAGCGGACAACGACGGGGGAAAAAAAAAATAATATTCTTTTTTTTTAACATTGATTAGGGGGAGTGAGTAAAGAACCCTTTTACGAGTACTCAACTACGCCGAGCCAGGGAACGGCCAAAACGCTTTTTCAACGCGTCACAGCCCCCAGCAACCTTAGCGGCAGACGGGGCCGACAGGGCGGAGAAACACTACTCACGGCCAGGGATTCGTTTTACATCTGTTGGGGGGAGAAAGCGAGTAAAAAACCCCCTATCGAGACTCAACTAACGCCAGCCCAATCGGCTCAAAGCGCTTTAAAACAACGCTCTCACCAAAAACAAAACTTACGTGCAGAGCGGGACACGACAGGACGGGAAAAAAACACTCACGGCCAGGTATTTTTTTTCATCTGATTACGGGGGGAGAATGGAGTAAAAGAACCTTTCTATCGGACTCAACATGCCCGGCCAGGGAATGTCTCAAAACGCTTTAAAACGCTCTACAGCCAAAAAACAACCTTTCGTGCAAGCGGGGCACACAGGACGGGGAAAACACTACTCCCGCCGGTATTCGTTTACATCGATTAGGGGAAGAATCGAGTAAAGAAACCCTTTTTTCCGGACCAACACCCCGACCCGGAAATCGTGCTCAAAGCCTTTTCAAAAAGCGTCTACGCCAACACAACACCTAACGGGGCAAGCGGGCACACAGACGGGAAAACACACTCAAGGCCCGGTATTTTGTTTTACCTGATTACGGGAGAAATGCATAAAAAACCCTTTTTAACGAGTACTCAACATGCCCGAAAACCAGGGAAACGGCTCAAAGCGCTTTACACCGCGTCTACAGCAACAGCAACACTTAAAAGTCAGAGCGGACACGACAGGACGGAGAAAACACTACTACGGGGCCGTATTCGTTTTAAAATCTATTTTCGGAGAGAAATGCGAGAAAGAACCTTTCAAACGATACTCAAATAGCGCCAGCCAGGGAAACGGGCCCCAAAAAGTTTCAAAAACCCTCTACGCCACAGCAACACCTTAAAGTGCAGAACGGGGCCCGCGGACGGAGAAAACACTACCACGCCCGGATTTTTTTTTACTCTGTTACGGGGGGAAATCGAAAAAGAACCTTCTATCGAGTACTCAACTATGCGCCGAGCCACAATCGTGCCAAAGCGCTTTACAACCGTCTACAGCCAAAAGCAACCTTTGGTGCAGAGCGGGACACACAGGGCGGAGAAAACACTACTCACGGGCCGGAATTCGTTTTACATCATTCGGGAAGAATGCGATAAAACCTTTCATGATACTCAAAACGCCGAGCAGCAAACGGCTCAAACGCTTTACAACGCTCTACAGCCAAACAGCAACACTTACGGCAAGCGGGGCACGAAACGGAAGAAAACACTAAAACCCCGGCCAGGTATTCGTTTTTACATCGATTACGGGGGGAGAATGCGAGAAAGAACCTTTTTTCGAGTACCAAAAAGCCCGAGCCAGGCAAAACGGCTAAAGCCTTTACAAAAGCGTCAACCAACAGCAACCTTAACGTCAAGCGGGACACGACAGGACAGAAAAACCCTACTCCCCGGCCAGGTATTCGTTTTACTCTGATTACGGGAGAGAATGCAGAAAGAACCTTTTTATCGGTACTCAACAAAAGGCCGAGCCCGCAATCGTGCTCAAAGCGCTTTCAACGCTCTCAGCCAACACAACACCTTTCGTCAGAGCGGACACGACAGGGGCGAGAAAACAAATACTCACGCCGTATCCCTTTTTATCTGTTACGGGGAGAGAATGCGAGTAAAAAACCTTCTATCGAGTACTCAAAATGCGCCGAGCCCGGCAACGTGCTCCCAAAAAAG
>NW_027624837.1:0-7748 GCF_034508935.2 Berghia stephanieae
GAACGGTTTTGATTTAAGGGGGGGTTAACCCTTTGCCAACAAAAAAAGACAAACTAAATCGACTCCGCCCCAAATTCCCCTCTCAACGAAAACAGAAATAAAAAAAAATTCAAAATAGAATAAAAACCAAAACAAAAACAAACAAAAACAACGAAAAACAGAAGAGAGGAAATAAGAAAAATGAAAAAGCTGTCGACACAATATTATATCACAAAATCGAAATCCATAATCCAAAAAGATCCTAATAATATTACTTTGAATGTAACTAATTGTAAAATTCTGTTTACAGTGGGGCGTTTGGGTAGTATGAGTTATTTATGGGTTTCAGTGTATGTGTGAGTCTTTGTGTGGGGTGTGTTGTGGTGTGTTGTGTGTGTGTGTGCTTGCGATTCCGACCATTTCATTACAAAATGCATCTTTTTATCCCCAACTTTTGTTTTGGCTTAAAAATACGTGAGTGAATATATAATATATATATATATATATATATATATATATAAATATATATATATATATATTATATATTATACATATATATATATCCTTTCTTTAAAAAAAATATAACCTTATGGAGACATAGGGGCCATTTGAGTAAAAAAAAAAAATATGGCGCAAAAACTCTACTGAAAGTTTTTGAAAATTAAAAAATGTATTTTTTTACAGATAGATAAACAGAAAAACTTGATTTCCTTTTTAAATTTAAAGTCAGTTTGAAAGTTCGTTGAGTCAAACAGATATCATAAATATGAACCGACGACCCCTAACACTCTCAAAAACAACAAATTCCAACACTGTAAAAAAGTTGTGAGTTTGGCGTTTGTGTGCAAATCGTTGCATTCGAAATAATGTATTCACTTAATTATTTTAAAAGGATTTCAGTTTCTAACACTAAGTTTTCCCAACAGTTTTCACCTATTTTATGACACCAAGTATTGTTTATTGCCCCTTTTTGCTTTCAATGTGATGGTTTCGGGGAAAAATACCCAGGTTTTAAACTTATGACTTCACCCTAAACTCTATCTGTCCAGTATAAACATCAAAATACAGAAATTTCCTGAGCTGTCCGATTTTGGGTTTTCTTCAGCAAATCGTGGCAAATTTATAATGATATTATTCACTTGATCACATTAAGGTATTCGGATTTGCACAAAATTTTGAATAAGTTTCACTGATTGACAAACATCAAATAATTATTACTGTCGTTTTTTTGGATTCAATGTGATAATTATTACCCTGGGAAATATTTAGTTAAACGCTATCGGCCCAAAATGTCAATTGTATCTGTCTAGCTTCTAGCCCGAACAAACCAAAAAGTAACAAATATTAAGATGGAATACTTGATACTGTTTGCAAACTGCTTCAGATTTTCCCTTTGACCTCAGGATTAAAGTGATCAAAACACCCATTTTCTTTCATGTAAGTATAGATCCGTTATATTACTTTAGTTTTGAATTATGGGCAAGCTCTCAGTTTCACCAATCAACAATCAAAACATGATTACCAGAGTACTGTACTGTAAGGTAAGCCCTCGATCCCAGGATCGTCTTTCAACTCTGCTCATGTCTATTACTTCAGTTTATTTTTCGCAGTTGATTTTCTTACCACAACCTGTTTTCACACACGGACAACGTATGTTGCTGTGTCATGGGTCAGAGGCTATAGGGGCCTTACACTTTAGGGTTGGGCCAAACAGAAAAATCAGCAGAGGATGAAACCCAGTTACACAGACAACGTTGTTTACCAAATTTGGGCCCTAATTAAATGAGGGGTGGGTCCCAATATTGAATGAAAAAAGTTCTTCCCCGCAAAATTTGGGGGGGCATTTTCCCTAGTATATATATATATATATATATATTTTTTTATATAAATATATATATATATATATAATGGTCCCTAATGATGGCTGAAAGGCCTGAAACATCGATGTAGACTGACTCAAACATCGTGGTAAATATTACAATAAAAATTTTAAATTTTATATATATATATATATATTATATTATATATATATTGTGTGGTGTGTGGGGTATGTATGTGTGTGTGTTTATATCTATTTATTTCATTCCGACATAATATCAGTTTATCACGAAGGGTTGCATATTGTAGATTATGTAAATGATGATGGATGTTAAGGGGTTGTCTTCCTGTTTCTCTTTAATCATAACATTAACACTCCACCCATATATGCCCTGACAAATGAATGTCGTTGAAAACCCCCTCGAGTCCTCGGCGGTGCCACAGAGTACAAGGCTCTTAGTACTTACTCTCCGATAAAAGAATACATGACCACCCACCGGTTGGAAAGAGAGAGAGAGAGAGAGAGAGGAGAGAGAGAGAAGAGAGAGAGAGAGAGAGAGAAAGAGAGAGAAAGAGAGAAAAAGGGGAAAAGGGAGGGAGGGAAAGAAAGAGAGAGAGAGGGAGAAAAGAGGGGAAGAGGGGAGAAAGAAAGAAAGAAAAGAGAGAGAAGAGAAAGAAAGAGAGAGAGAGAGAAGAGAGAGAGAGAGAAGAGAGAGAGAGGAGAGGGAGAGAGTTATGGAAATTGAATATCTTAACCACAAATTAATACTCACCTATTTTCTCCACTTTTTGCGTAGCTCCTTATATTTTGCATACACCTTCTCTCTGATCAGTCTTTCCCATTCTTAGACAAAGGGATCTACCCCTTTGATAAAATGAAATTGACGTCACACGTTCTTTGTTATTGGTTATTGCCCTCCAGGTTTATGGGTACTTCTCACTAAACTGTATTAACCGGACTATAAATGTTCAAGGTTACACATAGGTTTGTTGTTGGTCAGTTATACTTCCGGATGGCAATGTTATGAGTTTCTTAGACAAGCGCATACTATCTTTAGATAAAATGAAGTTGACGTCACATACGTCTTTTGTTATTGTTTTGTTGCCATCCATGTTTATGGGTATCTACTTTTCCCCTAAACTGATTAATTTGCTAGACTAAAAAACGGTCAAAGTTTCAGACTATTATATAGTTTTGTGTGGTGGTCCGTTATATTTTCCGTTGGCAAGCGCACACTATTTTATAGGCTAATATTACGTGCCGATCGACTCAAAACAATATTATGTGTGTGTGTGTGTGTGTGTGTGTGGTGTGTCTTGGGGTGTGTGTGGGTTTGTAAGTGAATGAGAGTGAAAAGGGAAAGATATAGATAGATTGATAGATATATAGATAGACCTGGTGTCTAAAAGTCAAATTAAAACATACTTTACAAAAAAAAAAACAACAACAAAAACAACAAAAAACAACAACAACAACAACAACACAACTTATTTTTTTGAATATTGAAACAAATATTATCCTCCATATAATACGATTTTTACCTTGAGTTCTTTTGACTTCATTTTGCAATTGAGCCTGAGGATAAAAATTTTTAAAAATAAATTAAAATAAAAACATTTGAGATTTGAGAATGCAATCTACTGGTTTTTGTATGGTCTTTTGGGTCGTACTCAGACTGTACCCGAGTTCGATTCCCAGCCCATCCCAACACCCAAAGTTGATCACAGGAAGTCAAAAAACCCTTGCTCACCTCCCGAAAAGGTAGATTGATGCCAAGACGATATCGAAGTAGGGGTGGCTCCTTGGGATAGCGGCTTCTATTCGGGCACCGGGTTGGATCAAATTTAGTCACACACCGGGGCGAAACAAGCTCATGTGGCTCGTTGGCTCGATACCCCGGGGTGGTCTCGTGACGGTCAACCGGTTTACAAACCTTTGCCCTCCGTGTGGCTCAAGCCCCTCACCCAGCTGCAAGGTAAAGATCCACGAGGGGGACGTACACTCCTCTAAGCTTGGTGAGAAGTTGCCAGGCTTTGATACCAGTAAGAGGAGATATTGGGTGGCTGCAAATCGGCTTCGTCCGAGGAGCTGCCTAACGGCAAGTGCGCTTCATCGGTGGGGTCTTTCTACCTGTCCAATATGTATCCCGCTGTGGGCAAGAACCTGAGACGGCAGAGCATCTTGTCGAACGGTGTGTTGTGACGATGCTACCCGGTGGGTTTGCGACGGTGCACGAATGCGGACCAGACTTTGCTGATTGGGTCGATCGTCATAACATAGTAGTGTGAGAACCCTAGAGGCTGCTGCCAAGACGGATAGCGTGCTTACTACATCAGCGGGTTATTTGCCACCTGTCCAACATGTACCGTTGTGGTAAAGAAGCCCGGAACCGAGAGGATCTAGTTTACGGTACGTTGTTCACCACTTTCTTGAATGTCAACCTCTTGAAGACCTGAGATGCACATTCCTCCCACCAAATCCAAGCATCAGTAACACACTTTATAGTCACCCTGGAACAAAAATACAAAAGAACGTCTAACTTCTTCCGTCATGGCACAAAACCGAAGGGCTAGAGCTCAGGCGGTCGCTGGTTCGGATAAGTAAGTAAGTAAGAACGGTACGTTATGACGAAGCTTCCGGACGAGTTTTTGCGACGGTGCATGAGTGCGGTATGGAATTTGCAATCCTGGATCGATCGTCATAATATAGTAGTGTGAGCACCCTTAGAAGCAGCTGCTGCCGAGGACGATTACCCTTAATGGGTCACCGCCTGGATGCGCTTAATTTAGTGTGCACATCGCATTGGCAAAGGTGCTAATAGTAGAGGGAATTAGGCTAAAACCGTGCAAATTCGGGTTGAAAGCATGGGCATTTACATACGGGTGTTGTTACCAAGACCCATTAAAAACCCCATCTGCTATAGAACCACTCTGGCAATTGATCATGCATAATGTTTGGGTTTTAAGGCCCTTTAAAATTTTCCCTATTTCAGCTATATTAACAAGGGAAACAACTGAGTAAATATATATATTTTCTTCATATTCGTTGTATTAGGGGACATTGGGCTAAAACCGTGCACATTTGGGATTGAAAGCGTGAAAAAATTGGGATACAGGTAGCTAAGATCCATATAAATGACACCTGCTAAAGAATTACTCTCGCAATTTATTATAAAAAGTGCATCTTTAACACTTTTATTTTTTCCTATATAGCATTACTTATCCAAGGAAAAATAACACGAGAATAAAATGTTCGTTCAATAATTTAAATATATTGTTGACCATTTACAGTGGCTATCAAAACGGCTTCGGGTGGGAACATTGCAAACAATGGGGCGTCTCGGGGAAAAAAAATTCCCGTTCAGGGAAAAAGGAACATTGAAAACATAAACATAGTGGGAATTACAGCCCCCACTGTGATGCCTGGGGGTCCCAATAGCTCAGTTGTTAGAGCACTCGCTTCAGACGCAAAAGCGACCGAGATCGATCCGGGTGCAGTCGATATTTTTTTCTGACTCCCCCCCACCCCCCCCCCCCCCCGTCCCCCTAGGATTAATTTGGGTAGCTGAGGTCTGTTAGATTTGGCGGAAAGTACTTTGTGATAGACTAGCGTCCTATCCAAAGAGTAGCAAGCATTGCTATTGTCCGTTTCACGCTGTAGAAACCGGGATAAAACCCGGCTCCATGGGCTTAATGGCTCTGAATAACTACAACTGTGATTGGACGGGTTTAAAACCAGTGCTGCCAGATGGCCACGTGCCTGCCAAAAACTGACCAGATTTGGCCATAAGAGAAATCAATCATGTTTCTATTTTTAACTTAAAATTTCCATTTATTTTTCAAATTAATACATTAATTTTTAGAAATATAATAAAAAGATTATTCCTAGTCTAGACGTTTTTTTAATGGATTAAAACTGAAAAAATGGGTCAACGTTTATGTCGTGTTCGGGCACGTGAGATTCATTTGGCCACTTTTGAAGTTGAAATTGGCCACCTGGAACTTTGGCTATCTGACATTCCCTTTTAAAAAAAAAAAACTCTGTAACTTGAGCTTTTATATAGTAGCGCAATATCCACTAAACGTGCTCAAAGCACTTACAAGGGGCTTTTGGCCAACAGTAACCCTTATCATGTAGACAGAGACATGATGTTAATTAGGCGATAATATTAGAAAATAAAACCCACAGAGACAGCGCTGTTAACGCCAGGTGCTCATTTCATACTTGAGCACGTTACGAGAATATGAGTAAAGAGCCTTTTCCAAGGGGGTCAACTATGCGGCCCTTCAGAGCGGGACTCGAACCCAAACCTTACAATCCTGAGGGGAGTGTCATACCACTTAGACCATAATACAGCCGCACAAAAAAAAAAAAAAACGTGCGTACACGCTTAATGCATTACCAATCACGTGGTAAGCGTCCATGACTACACACACACACCACAAACATTTACGTTAAAGTGATACAAAGCTGCTAGAAGATGTGGACAGTACAAAGTAATAAACCAAAATGAATAGAACAGCTTCAAAAAAAAAAAAAAAAAAAAAAAAAAAAAAAAACAAAATACCAAACAAGGAACGTTTTGGGCTCAAAACCCTTCTTCAGCCAAAAACAACAAAAAAACCAATAAAGACATTAATACATTTACCAAATTCCAGATAGATGACAGATATATTTTTTAATAAAAAAAAAAAAAAAAAAGGTTTTTCCTCTATCTGTTTCGTCTATCTTAAAGTTAGTAATGTATTTAAAGTCTTATTGTTTTTTTTGTTTGGGCTGAAGAAGGGTTTTGAGCCCGAAACGGTTCCTTGTTGGTATTTTGTTTTTTTTTTTTTTAAAGCTGTTAATTCTTTTTGTTTAAAACATTACCTTACTTTAAAATCTCATTCAAAATATTTGCGTCACTTCCGCAACGATTGAAAATTCAAAACAAAATATTATCCTTGTTATTTTTATTACTCTTATCTTATCCCGGTCATCTACCAGTTTCAAACAGACAAAACGTTTAATTTAATTTTTGGATTAATAAGATTAATATTAATAACTAAATTGAAATGAAAACCAAGCGATAAATAACCGTATTGATTAAAACCCGACAAAGGAAAATGGCTTTGTTTTCATTTAGGCGAGAACACTTATTTTTACTTTAAATAAATGTAACCCTACGCCTCAAAACGGTATAAAGTCGGGATGATTGAGATGCTGAAAAAGGGAAAATTTTTAACCCCAAAAAAAAGCAGACTTGGGTTGTGTTTACATGTTTTATTGAGAGAAAGGTTTTTATGATATTTCAGGGTACCAATACTAATAATTTAAGTTTTTCTCCAGTTTTGCATCAAATTTTTGGGTTTGTAGCATTCGGTTCATTTCCCACACAATACCGTTTTGAGACGATGGGTCACATATGGCCCACCGTCTTAAAAACGGTATTATATCGGGGGTGAATTAGATGCTAAAAGATTATTATAATAATAGAGCATTAAGTCGTGAACGTCACGCCTTCTATTTTTTCCGGTTCTAAAGTCCTTGGAAGTCTGTAAGTAACCAGCTCTTCGGATGACTAATAATGAATAAGTTACATATTGAATCATAAGGTGGCCAATTAATTTAGTAGCAGAGTATTTTGGCAGACTTAACGGAGCGTAAAAGAGTGAGGATGGATGATTTTTTTAACCACCAGCATTTATTTAGGGCAGAAATCAAGGGGAAAAGGGCCAAAGAGGAATATGGAGAAGAATTAAAGAAACTGAAAATACAGAGAAGTGGTAAGACATGGAATGAGATTAAAAAGTTAGCTCAGGATAGAGAAGGATGGAAACTGTTTGTCTGTGGCCTATACCCTGACGGGAGGGTGAAAAAGGGAATGATGATGCATATAGAGAAGGATGGAAACTGTTTGCTGTTGGCTATCCCTGGGGCAGGGTTGAAAAAGGCTTTAAGGGGTGATTTT
>NW_027624838.1:0-7745 GCF_034508935.2 Berghia stephanieae
GTAAAAAATTGTTTTAGTAGGAAATAGAGGGAAGTAAAGTAGTAGTGAGAGGTAGTATAGAAAAAGTAGTAAGTATAGTAGTATATAAATAAAGAAATAATTTGTAGTAAATTTAAATAGTATTGTATAGTAAAATAATAATATTAATATTATTTAAATTTATTTTTTTGACACTTTTTGTCTACGGCCTACTAGTTGAAAAAACCGGTTCTCGTCCATCACCGAATCAAAGCAAGTCAAGCGTGGTTTATTTTAAATTGGGGACCCCCTTGGGGAACCCATGTTGTAACATCTTTTTTTTTAAAAAAATTTTTTCTATTTACAATTTTTTTAAAATTTTTTTATTTATTTGTTTTTTTTTTTAAAGTTATTTTAAAATTTTTTTTTTTTTATTTGAAATAAAAGTGTAGTGTATAGTAGTAGTAGTAGAGTTGGGGGTTTAGTAGTTTAAAGGGTTTTAGTTTAGTAATAGTAGTAGTAGTAGTTAGTATAGTTAGTAATATAGTGGGTTTTTTAGTAGTTTTGTAGTTGTAATAATATTAATATTAAAAAAATAATAATTAATAATATTAAAAAATTTAAATTAAAATTTTTTTCAATTTTTGTCTACGACCCCTACCTTGAAAATACCGTTCTCGTCCATCCCGAGTCAAGCAAAATCAGGCGTGGGTTTGTACTTAAGGTGACCGCTTGGGGCCCCGTTGTAAAAACTTTTTTTTTTTTTTTAAAAAAAAAATTTATCTATTTACAAATTTTTTTACATTTTTAAAATTTTATTTGTTTTTTTTTTTTAATTTTAATTTTTAATTTTTTTTTTTTTTTAATTTGAATAAGAGTTTTTGGGAGTTTTTAGTTTAGTAGAGTTTAGTAGTAGTAGTATAGTTTAGTAGTAGTTAGTGTTTTGTGAATAATTTTTAATAAAAATTTTTTTAATAGTAATATTATAAAATTAAAAAATTTTATTTTTGACACTTTTTTCTCGCCATACTACTTAAAATACCGGTTTTTTTCCGACACCCAAATCAAACAACGCAGCGTGGTTTTAATAAATGGGGGACCGCTTGGGAACCCCCTGTTTAGAACTTTTTTTTTTTTAATTATCTATTTTTACAATTTTTTAAAATTTTTAATAAATTTTTTTTGTTTTTTTTTTTTAATTGTTATTTTAAAATTTTTTTTTTTATTTAAAAAAGTTTAAAGTTTTAAATAGTATATAGTTTTAGGAGTATTAGTGGGTTTTTTTAAAAAAATTTTAGTAGTTTTTGTATGTTTGTAGGGAGTAGATAGTAATAATAAAATTAAAAAATAAATATTAAAATTTAAAATTTATTTTCGAAAATTGTTTCTACGACCATACTCTTTTTAAAAAAACCCGGGTTTCTCTCCTCACCGAAGTCAAGCAAATCAGGGGTGTTAGTTTAATTTGGGACCTTGGGGCCCCACTGTTTAGAATCTTTTTTAAAAAAAATTTTTAAAAAATATAAAAAAATCTTTTTAAATTTTTTTACATTTTAAATGATTCTATTTGTTTGGTTTTTTAATTGTTAATTAAAATTTTTTTTTTTTTTTGTTTTTTTTAACTTTTAAAAGTTAGTAATTTTAGTAGAAGGTTGTAGTATTGTTTTGTAAAATTTTAATAAATTTTTTAAAAATAATATTAAATTTTTTTAAATTTTATTTTCGAAAATTGGGCTACGACCATACTGTTAAAATACCCGGGTTTTCTCCCAAAAACCAAGTCAACAACTCAAGCGTGGGTTGTCTTTAAAAGTGACCCCCTTGGGGAAACCCCCCGGTTGTAGCTCTTTTTTTTAAATTTTTTATTTCACATTTTAATAACATTTTAATAATTTATTTGTTTTTTTTTTTTTAAAATTTTTTTTTAAATTTTGTTTTTTTTTTAAAAATATATTATATATATTTATAGTTTGTATAGTAGTATAGTTTTAGTGTATATTTTGTTAATTAAATATTTTTAGTATTGTAGTTTTAGTAGTTTTAGTATAATAAATAGTATAGTAGTAGTAGTGGTTTTTTTTTAATAATAATTTAAAATTTTAAAATAATAATTTTTAAAAATTCATTTTCGCACTTGTTGCTCGACCATATAGTTTAAATCCCGGGTTTCCCCCCGTTCACCGAATCGCAAAAAGCTGGTTAAAATTTAAAAGGGTGACCCTTTGGGAACCCCCCTTTTAACATCTTTTTTTTTCAATTTTTCTATTCACTTTTTTAAAATTTTTAAAAATTTTTTTGTTTGTTTTTTTAAAATTTTTATTTAAATTTGTTTTTTTATTTGAAAAATAGTTGTAGTTTTGTAGTGTTAGTAGTAGTAAAAATTTTTAGTAGTTTAAAAGTTAGTATAATAATATAAATTTTTAATTTTTAAAAAAAAAATTTTAAAATTTAAAATTTTTTTTATTAAATTCTTTTTCGACACTGTTTTCTAGACCATACTTTTAAATACCGGTTTTCGTCCCTCACCAAATCACAAAGTCAGGGGTGGGTTGTAAAATTTAAAAGGGGGACCGCTTGGGAACCCCCCTTTGTAAAATCTTTTTTTAAAAAGTTTTTAAAAAAATTAATTCCATTTTCAATTTTATTTCATTTTTTAATATTTCAATTTTTTTGTTTTTTAAATTTTTAAATTAAAATTTTTTTTTTTTTTAAGAAAAGTGTGTAGTTTGTTGTAGTATTTTTTATAATTTTTGTAGTAGAGGTGTATATAGTATGTAGTATTAAAATATATTGTAGTAGTTAGTTATAGTTTATAGTAATATTTAATTAAAATTGTAATATTAATTTAAAATTTTTTTTCGAAAATTGTTTCTCGGCCATCAGTTGAAAAAACCGTTTTTCCATCACCGAAATCAACAAATCCCGCGTGGTTTTAAATTAATTGGGCCCCCTTGGGGCCCACGTGTTTAGAACTTTTTTTTTAAATTTATCTTTTTACAATTTTTTAAAAATTTTTTTTTTTTTTTGTTTTTTTTTTAAAATTTTATTTTAAAATTTTGTTTTTTTAAATTTTAAAAAGTAGTATTTTTATTAGTAGTTTGTTGTAGTAGTTATAGTATATATAATAGTTGTAAAGTATAGTAATTTTGTATAGTAAGTAATAATTTTTAATTATAAAATAAAAAATAATATTAATTAAATCAAATTTCCCCACCTTTTGTCTACGACCAACTACGTTAAAATACCTTTCGCCATCACCGAAAATCAAGCAACGTCAGGCGTTTAGTAAATTTGATTACCGTTGGGGGAACCCACTTTGAAATCTTTTTTTTTTTTAAAGTTTTTAAAAAAAAATAAAATTTATCTATTTTACAATTTTTTTACATTTTTTAAATATTTTATTTTTTGTGTTTTTTAATTTTTAATTTTAATTTTTTTTTTTATACATAAAAGTTTTTGGGAGTTTTGTTTTTTTTATAGTAGTAGAAGAATTTTTAGAGTAGTATTAGTATAGTAATTTTGTAGAGTAGTATATAGTAGTATATAGTAGTATAGTAGTTTGTAATTTTTTGTAGTAGTATAGTAGTATAGTAATAATAATAATAGTAAATATTAAAATTAAATTTCTATTTTCGACATTGTGCTACACCATACACTTTAAAATACCGGGTTTTCGTCCCCATCACCGAATCCCCAAACAACTCCCCTGGTTAGTACTTTTGGGGGGCCCCCCCAAATTTGTTTTTTTTTTTTTTATTTTTAAATTAAAAATTTTTTTTTTTATTTTTTTTTTTTAAAGTAAAAATTTTTTTTTTATTTTTAGTAGTATTAGTAGTAGTTTTGTTTGTAGTATGTAGTAGTTAGTAATATTAATTTTAAATATATTTTGATGAGTAGTAGTATAGTAGTATAGTTATTGTTTTTATAGTAAAAAATTAATAATTTTTAAATAAAATTTTATTTAAATTTATTTTCGCACTTTTTCTAGACCATACTCGGAAAAAAAACCTTCTCGTCCATCCCCAAGACCAAAATCAGGCGTGGTTTTTACTTAAATTTTTTGACCGCTTAACCCCCCGTTTGTAGACATCTTTTTTTTAAAAAAAAAAAAAATATAAAATTTACTATTTTACAATTTTTTTTCTTTTTTTGTTCATTTGTTTTGGGTTTTTTAAAATTTTAATTAAATTCTTTTTTTATAGCAGTAAAATAGAATTTTTAAAAAAAGTAGTATTTTTGTAGTTTTGTAGTAGTAGTATAGTAGTTGTAGTAGTAGTATATAAATTTGTAGTAATATAATATAAAATAATAATAAAAATATTATTTAAATTCTATTTTCGACACTTTTTCACGCCAACTCCTTTAAAAAAACCCGGTTCCCTCAAACACCGAAGTCAAGAAAGTGGCGGGTTAGTTTAAAATTTTGGGGACCCTTGGGGAACCCCACGTTTAACATCTTTTTTTTAAAAATTTTCTATTTCACAATTTTATAACTTTTTTTTTAATTTTTTTGGTTTTTTTTTTTTTTTATTTAAATTTGTTTTTTTATAAAAAAAAAGTAGTATGTAGTATTTTGTAGTAGTAGTAGTAGTAGTAAGTATAGTGTAAAAATAATAGTAGTAGTATTTTTGTAATAATATAATAATAATAATAAAAAATAAAAATTAAATAAATTTATAAATCTATTTTTGACACTTGTTGTCTCACCATACTGTTGAAAAAACCGGGTTCTCTCCGTCACCGAAAATCAACAACGTCAGCGTGGGGAGACTTAAAGGTGACCCCTTTGGGGGCCCCCCTGTTGTAGACATCTTTTTTTTAAAATTTAATCTTTTACAATTTTTTAAAATTTTAATATTTTATTTGTTTTTTTTTTTAAAATTTTATTTAAAATTTTTTTTTTATTTAAAATTAAATATATTTTATATAGTGTTAGTAGTTGTTTTTAGTAGTATTTTAGTATAGTGTAGTAGTAAAAGTAGTATATATTTGTATAGTAGTAGTAGTAGTAAAGTAGAAGTAGTAGATTATAGTGTTTGAGTAGAATAATAAAAATAATAATTAATTTATATTATATTTAATTTTTGACACTTTTTTCTCGACCATACCGTTGGGAAAAACCGGTTTTCGCCATCACCGAAACAACAACTCAGCTGGTTTGTACTAAGGGGACCGCTTGGGAACCCCACGTTTTGTAGCTCTTTTTTTTTTTAATTTAAAACCTTTTTCCATTTTATAAAATTTTTTAAAATTTTTAAATTTTTTGTTTTTAAATTTTTTATTTTAAATTTTTTTTTTTTTATTTAGAAATAGTATATTATAGTATAGTAAGTATATATAAGGGATAGTAGTAGTAGTAGTAGTAAGTAGTAGAAATTTAATAATAATAATAATGAAAAATTTTTATTAAATTCTATTTTTGACACTTTTGTCTACGACCTACACGTTTAAAAAACCGGTTTCCCCCGTCACCGAATCCCAAACAATCAGGGTGTTATTTCTTGGGGCCCTTAAAAGTTTGGTTTTTTTTGTTTAAAAATTAAATTTTTTTTCTTTTTTTCATTTTTAAAATTTTTTGTTTTTTTTTTTTAAATTTTTTTAAAAGTTTTTTTATTGTTATAGTTATATAGTAGTGTATAAGTTAGTAGTTTTATGGGTAGTAGTAAAAATAGAGTGTATTTAAAATAGTAGTGAAATATAGTAGTATAATTATATAATAAATAAAATAGTAAAAATTTTTAAATTTAAATTTATTTCGACACTTTTTCTACGCCATAAACCCTTTAAAAAACCGTTTTTTTCCCTCCAAACACCGAAGAAAAAAACGTCAAAGGGTTTGTACTTAAAAGGGGACCCCTTGGGAACCCCCCGGTTTAACATCTTTTTTTTTTTAAAATTTTTCTATTTCACAATTTATAAATTTTTAATAATTTTTTTTTGTTTTTTTTTTTAAATTGTTATTTTAAATTTTTGTTTTTTATATTAAGGAAAAGTATAGTATAGTATAGTAGTATAGTATAGTTTATAAGTAGTGTAGTATTATTTTAGTATATATAAAAAATATTTTGTATATATATTTTTGTATTTTTGTTTAGTAAATTAGTAGTAAATAGGTAGTTTATATAATTATTTGGGGAATTTTTTTATATTATATATTTTATAGTATTGTATATAGTATTATTTAGTAATAGGAGTGATGTATATTGTAAAAAGTATAGTAGTATAGTATATAATAATAATAATAATATTTAAAAATTAATTTAAATTCTATTTTCGACACTTGTTGTCTACGACCAACTAACGTTGAAAATACCGGTTCTCGTCCGATCACCGAAGTCAAGCAACGTCAGGCGTGGTTAGTACTTAAATGGGTGACCGCTTGGGAACCCCACGTGTTGTAGACATCTTTTTTTTTAAAAGTTTTTTAAAAAATTAAATTCATCATTTTAACAATTTTTATACATTTTTAAATGATTCATTTGTTTGTGTTTTTTAATTGTTAATTAAATTTTTTTTTATAGCAGTAAAAGTAGTAGTTGTTAGTAGTAGTAGTAGTAGTAATAGTAATAGTGTAGTAGTAGTAGTAGTAGATAGTAGTAGTTTGTAAGGGAGTAGTAGTAGTAGTATTTGGTAGTAGTAGTAGTAGTAGTATATAGTAGTAGTAGTAATAATAATAATAAATATTATATTAATTCTATTTTCGACACTTGTTGTCCCACGACCATACTACGTTGAAAATACCGGTTCTGTCAATCACCGAAGTCAAGCAACGTCAGGCGTTTGGGTTTGTACTTAATGGTGACCTTGGAACCCCACTTTGTTTGACTTTTTTTAAAATTTAAAATTAAATTTATCTATTTTCATTTTATTTAAAATTTTAAAATTATTTGTTTGTTTTTTAAAATGTTATATTAAATTTTTGTTTTTTTAAGTAAAAGTAGTGTAGTGTAGTAGAGTGAGTAGTAGTCGTAGTAGTAGTAGTAGTAGTTAAATAGTAGTAGTAGTATATAGTGTAGTATAATATTAGTAGTATATAATAATAATAGAATATTATATTTAAATTCTATTTTTTGACACTTGTTGTCTACGACCATACTACGTTGAAAAATACCGGGTTTTGTCAATCACCGAAGTCAAAGCAACGTCAGGCGTGGTTAGTACTTAAATGGTGACCGCTTGGGAACCCCCCGTGTTGTAGACATCTTTTTTTTTTTAATTTTCTTTTTTCATCAATTTTAATTAACATTTTTAAAAAATTTTATTTGTTTGTTTTTTTAAATTGTTATTTAAATTTTGTTTTTTATATTAAAAGAGTAGTTGGGAGTATAGTAGTTAAATAGGGAGTAGTGTATAGTAGTTAGTACAGTAGGTATTAGTAGTAGTTAGTAGTAGTAGTAAATAGTAGTTGTAGTATGTAGGTAGTTAATAATAATAAAATATTAATATTATATTAAATTCTATTTTCGACACTGTTGTCTACGACATACTACGTTGAAAATAACCCGGGTTTTGTCCCAACACCGAAGTCAAGCAACGTCAGGCGTGGTTAGTACTTAATGGGTGACCGCTTGGGAACCCACGGTTGTAGACATCTTTTTTTTAATTTATTTTTATTTACAAAATTTTCATTTTAAAAATTTTTTTGTTTTGTTTTTTAAATTTTTATTTTAAATTTGTTTTTTTTTTTTAGAATAGTAGTAGTAGTATATATAAATGTGTGTAGTAGTATGGTTAGTATAGTAGAGTATTGTAGTAATATATATTAATAATTAATAAAAAAATAATTA
>NW_027624839.1:0-7746 GCF_034508935.2 Berghia stephanieae
TTTTACTCACTGAGTCCTACCACCAGTGCTTCTACTCACGAGTCCCTACCACCAGCGCTATTACTCACCGAGTCCCTACCACCAGCGCTTTTGCACACCGAGTCCCTACCACCAGCACTTTTATTCACCGAGTCCCTACCACCAGCGCTATCACTGAGTCATAGAGCTTCTACTCACCGAGTCCCTACCACCAGCGCTTTTACTCACTGAGTCAAAGAGCTTTTACTCACTGAGTCCCTACCACCAGTGCTATTACTCACTGAGTCCCTACCACCAGCGTTATTACTCACCGAGTCCCTACCACCAGCGCTTTTACTCACTGAGCACCTACAACCAGCGTTATTACTATTACTCACTGAGTCCCTACCACCAGTGCTATTACCGAGTCATAGAGCTTTTACTCACTGAGTCCCTACGACCAGCGCTATTACTCACTGAGCCCCTACAACCAGCGCTTTACTCACCGAGTCCCTACCACCAGCGCTATTACCGAGTCATAGAGCTTTTACACACTGAGCACGTATGACCAGTGTTATTACTCACCGATCCCTACCACCAGCGCTATTACTCAGCGAGTCACAGAGCTTTTATCTCCCTACGACCAGCGCTATTACTCACTGAGTCCCTACCTCCAGCGCTTTTACTCGTTGAATCCCTACCACCAGCACTTTTACTCGCCGAGTCCCTACCACATGGCTATTACTGAGTCCCTAACACCAGGGCTAATACTATTAGCCACCAAATCCCTACCACCAGGGGGGACAATATAAGCTAAAATTAGACCCCAAAAATTCTTACAGTGATGCAGAAAAAAACAACGAACAGATCCCCTTTCAAATTTACACAAAATGTTTCTTACAACAAGATGGATAGGTTTAGCAATAGTCTTGTAAATAAATTTTTCAGAATTTTTTTTTCGATTTCTTAGTGAAAATTTGGTGTGACATGACAGGAAAAAAAATTGATTTAAAAATTCATAAAACTGCTAAATTTTTGTTTAGCCCAAAACCCAACCATCATGATGCAAAACACATCATAAGAAAAATTCTGACCAAATTTGAAGACAATCTGATGGGAAACAATCCAGATGTGAATGTTAGAAAATCAGAGAATGACGCACAATGAAATTTTGAGAAAATGAAAAATTTGTCTTTAATTTGATAATAAAGCTAATAATGCAGACAAAGGCCAACAATCATCAAGTATAACCAATATGGAACAAGAAAACAGTCATATTTTATAAATTGATCAAATTCTGACAAAAATTATAAACGATTCGCTAACCCATACCTCTAAGAAAAAAAATTGCGAAATAATTTAATATCTGCTGTTATTCACCAAAAAATTACTTTAGTGGTCAAATACCTTTATAGTTCTAAAATTTTTAATTATATCTCATGAACTAATAATGTAATGTATAATTTGATGCTAAACACCAAAAATAACTGAATTAAAAAAAAAAAACTTTTTTAAGGGGCAACATAAGCTAAAATTAGACGTAAAACCCTAAAATTTCTAACATAGATGCACCAAAAACTAGCATATAAATTTCTTTCAAATTTAAACACAATGTTTCTTTCATAAATAGCTATATCATGAAAACTCTTGGAATAATTTTTTTAGAATTTTTATTTGATTTCAACTGAAAATTTAGCGCGGATCGACAGGAACAAATGAATTTTAAAATTTATAAAATTGCTAAATTTTAATTTACCCCCAAACACTTACATCATGATGTAAAACACATCATAGAAAAGATTCTGAATAAATTTGAAGATAATTTAAAGGAAAATGACTAAGGTAGGATTGCTAGAAAATCAGACAAATGACATAAAACAGACATTTGAGAAAGCGCAAGCTTTTTCTATAATTTGACGTAAAGTTAAAAGGCTGATTTTGCAGACAAGTAAAAGAAATGATCCATCAAACTTTCAAAATATGACCGTAATAGGACAAGAAAACGAAAATTTTGTAGATTGATCTAAGTCTAAAAAAAATTATAATCGGTTCACTAACCCATACCCCTTAGATAAAAAAAAAGCTGTAAAATTGATTTTTTTAACGCCCAGAGATAAAATAATTTTGTGGTCAAATATGATGTCATACCTTATGAATTCATCATTATAATCACAAAACCTAATTATTTACTGTATACAATAGGTTATACAGATGATTTCTAGATATATTAAATGATTTTTCAAAATATGATATGGCACGCTATCCTCATTTTTCATTTTTTTATTCTACTTGAGAGACAAGTCGTATAAAATTAGATATCTAGTCAAGTTGAACTGCAAAATCAATTCTATTTTAGACAATAAAACAGTTAAATAGTGCACTAGCTCTGAATAAAAAGCAATTTGCTTTCCCAAACCCTTGGAATAAAAATCTCTTTCGCCTCAATACAGAAAAAGTCAACACTACTTGTTTGCCTCCACTTTTTTGTAGTTCCACAAAGAGGGTTGATCCTGCGCTCTGATGGATAAAAATTGAAATAAAAAAGAGACACATTTCATTAGCAATTTTTGGAAATGGCATTATTGTCATAAAATGCATTTGTCAAAGACATAGCAATTTTTAAAAAATGATCATTATTCACACCAACACACTTGAAATTTCATTGGTTTTACATCCCTAGAACAAAACTCTTGGCAACAAACTATAGTCTGTCGTTAAGTTACTACAATCAGTAGTAATTCAATTCAAATGATGCTTTGCCATTTTCATTTAGAAAAATGAGCATTTATTTTATTGATCACCAATAAAAAATGTAAAGGCGCTATGGAGATTTGACAACATTACTAACCATTGTCAAAAGTGCATGCAGACACTCTGGTCTGCTGGCCCAGATGATGGTTTGCTGATTGATGAGTTTTGCCACAGGCAAAGGTTTGCCACAGGTTTGCCTCAACACACCTTGCCAGAATAGCCCTTGAGCCAGCATCTTTATGGATTGTCAGGACACCAGTAACGCCAACAGTGTTCTTTCATGTTAGCTGTTGATGAAAACAAAAACATTAAATTAAATTCACTACAGCGAAATAGGCACATACATGCCAATGCTAAAGTTTATAACAGCAACACTTCGCATGTTGAACGGGACATACCGTCTGTTAGGCGATATTACAATTTCTTCGGACAGAGGCAACGCAGTTAACGGCCAAGTACACATTTTACAACTGAGTCCGGTGAGAGAAAGTGAGCAAAAGTGCCTTTTCCAAGAGTTCAACTATGCGCCGAGCGAGGCTCGAGCCCAGGACCTTCCGGTCCAAAAGCGAGTGTCATACCACTACGACATAGCCGTACGTAATTTTTAAAAATATAATAAAAATAATCACACTAATATAATTATCTCACATTGTCATCATCATAAGCATTTCAAAACTACTAATAATACTACCACTACAGATATCTTATCATTATAAAATATTACTCTCTCTCTCTCCATGAACATAACATACAAACCCCAATTTTCCGATATAAAAAAACAGCCCCCCCCCCCCCCCCCCCCAAAAAAAAAGTTTTGAAAAAGTATGGACGATGCATGCTGTGTCGGCCATAATAAAGATAATAACATAACTGAATGAAAAGTATTTTTTAAAGGACCCTGAGCCTGGAATGTCGTGAGTACTCGAAACCTCTTGATCTTGATAAAATTAGCAACCTTTTGACTGGGGATCGAACATTGAAACACCTGGTTTTAATCACCTGACATGGAAGGCTGATTTAAATTATTTGGGGGGGGGGGGGGGATAGTATTTTAATTTTTTTAAAGCCCTGTTATTGTTATTTTTCACAAAATAAAGTAATAAAGTTAAGTAATTCGCGGTAGCGACAAATGTGTCGTCAGCTGATGCACAATCAACAAACACACAACCCCAAAGCATGTTTAGTTATAAAAATAAGAAATGAATTAAAATGTGCATTTCGTATGCTTACCTTGTAAACTGAGTATTCTGTGACTTGAAAAGAGTGAAGAATTACCAAAGTCCGTCAAAATCAACTTGTAATAATAGTAATAATAATAATGTGATTGTGATGAGTAGGGCTGGGCGGGTACCCGGGTACCCGCGAGTACCCGCGGGTAATAAAGTTAAACCGGGTACTCGGTAAAAAGGGCGGGTAACGGGTACCCGCTTCAACAAATGGAAACCGAACTGAGAGTGATCATTTTTGGCGGTTTTAATATTTTTGAACAAAAATTGGAAATAATACAATTTTATTTACATATTTAAATTTACATGACATTTTTTCAAAAGATTTTCCTACTTTATTTTTCAATTACAATGATTTTTTTGTTTTATTTGTTAACACACATTTGATTCAATTTTGGAATCAATAGGTTAAGACTATATTATATTAGTTCTTATCTTTTAAAGGAATCTCAGGTACTTTTATTTTATTTATTATTTATTATTTTTTCATTGTAGTTAATTATAATTGTTTCTTACTTCAGTTTCGCTTCATTTGTTGTAATAAATAAAAAATTAATAAAAAAAATTAAAAAATAACCCCCCCCCCCCCCACAAAAAAAATTTTGGGGACAAAAGTCACTCCTGCCACGGGTACCCGCGGGTACCCGGGTAATCAGGCCACTACCCGGGTATTACCCGGGTAATTATTTGGGCGGGTAATCCCAGCACTAGAGTGATGAGATGAAGTGTTCACTTTTTGACTTCCAGATAATTCATTGTATATTGCAGTTCTATCGTATAAAAATGTTATATTTTTAGTAATTACGCAAATTCTATTTTTAGTAAGAGTACAAATAAGCTCTGGCGTTATTTGCAGTGGTAGTACAAATAAGCGTAGCCATAATAAAAACATAAGTGTGCCACAGCAAAACAAATAAATTGATTAGTAATGAAATTATCAGATGATTAAAGTATCTTACGTTAGATCGGTAGCATTTTCTTCAACTGAATTCGCCAGGTTTTCATGCTGTTCCATTGTATTTAAATCTATTGTTCGTAAGGGTTCGTCTGATATGCAATCTACAGGTCTGGAAATAAATAGAGATTGAAAATTTTACCAGATGTAAAGAAAGTAAAATGTTGAATGAGAATTAATAAAGCAATAATACAATATGTCAATAAATAATTTTAGATCTTTGACTGTCATTTATTCTTATGGAAAGGTTAATAAAAAATATAATCCAGATCTATTGACATTACAGCAACAACCTATTCATCATCACTAAATGCCTATAGACTCCACTTTAGGCGAATCAACAATGGAGATTATTCACAGCAGAAAATATGTATGACTGCAAATCTACACCATCCATTTCAGAACAAAAAAAAAAGTTCTTGTGAATGAACAAATATATACTAGTACTGGGATAGCAGACTATCAGTATCAGTTCCTCCAAGCAAGTGCGCCACGTCTTACCTTTCATCATCGTCATCTCTTTTTACTGTATTATTCCTGCATGTTGAATTTGCATTCTGACATGTAAGTTGTGTATATGTCACGGTCTCTTGTTCTTCGTGCGGACTTGGTGTAATGGTGAAGTCTGGGTCCTCTGGTTCACTCAAACTTTGACTCAATGGATCGCTGTTACTGTTATCTCCATTTTCCTCCCTGGAGATAAAATCAAATAATAATATAATATCATGGTCACATTCAGACTACTTCAGTATATCATTGACATATGAAGGATAACAGGCAAAATCCAAGTAGACTGAGATATATACTAGATGTAGGCTACGACTCAACTTAGAAGACTAGACTAAGACAGATTTCTACTCTTCCACAGTTTGTTTCAAAAAAGGAAAAGGCTAGCCGTACTTAATGACGGCTAGCCTACCAGTCTAGGCGTACTTAAGTACGTCTAGCCGTACTTAATGACAGCCAGACTGGCAGGCTAGCCGTACTTAATGTCGTGTAGATTGCTTAGTTAGTTGTACTTAAGGATTGGTAGATTATTTATTATTATTATTATTATTATTATTATTATTATTATTATTATTATTATTATTATTATTATTATTATTATTATTATTATTATTATGTGCGGTGGCATATTTTGCCTTCGCATGTCTTCACTGCATATTTCGTCAAAACCTTTTTTAACCGGATGTTTTTTCCCCATCACCTGGAATTATTTGGGAAAACTGATCTCCGTGATACCACTCTACTAATCGATGTGTAACCTCAACCTTTTATAGTTTTGTCTTGATACAATCAATGAGAACTAATCAATGTAAAATAAAAACGATAATAAAGAACTGAGTGAAGTCAATTTCGTTCTATCTCAAATGGGTAATAGCACTGGGGGTAGGGACTCAGTGGCTGGATAGCACTGGTGGTAGGGGCTCTATGGCTGGATAGCACTGGTGGTAGGGCCTCAAAGGCCAATAGCGCTGGTGGTCAGGACCCAATGGCACATAGCACTGGTGGTAGGGACTCAGTGGCTGGATAGCACTGGTGGTAGGGACTCAATGGCTAATAGCACTGGTGGTAGGGCCTCAAAGGCCAATAGCGCTGGTGGTAAGGACTCAATGGTACATAGCACTGGTGGTAGGGACTCAATGACAATGGCTAATAGTAATAATAGTAATAGCGCTGGTGGTAGTGGGAGTGGCTAATAACACTGGTGGTAGGGACTCACTGGCTCATAGCACTGGTGGTAGGGTCTCTATGGCTGGATAGCACTGGTGGTAGGGACTCAGTGGCTAATAGCACAGGTGGTAGGGTCTCTATGTTTTTTTTGTTTTTAAGGGTTTTACGGCGCTTGCAACACATTTGGGTTATATCAGCGCCAGTAAAAAGGAAGAAAATGGGATAGTAAAAAGTTCTAGAATTACAATTAAAGCACCCAAGAAAAAGTAAGACAAAGGGGAATTGAGAACAAATAGGGATCAGATGTAGATTCCAAGAGCATACCACCAATGTACTTAGTTTGAAATCACCTACAAGTCTCATCCAGACACAAAGCACAAAATCCAACAAAGAGGAACACACTCAAATGCTTACATTATACATTCAAAATAAAAATAATAATACATAACAGAGAGATGATTTACACGGAAAAAAAATATCATCTCCCAAAACAATAACTATGCATTTGACTGTTTCCCTCCCAGCTAGGTTTCCGGCCAGTGCCAGGACAAAACCAAGTAATCTCATTCCGAGACAAAGACAGAAAGCATGTTGGATAACAGATATATAAGGGGATAGAAGACACAGTATGTACCTCCCTGCCCGCTATGGGAGGTCAGGATCCCCACCCAGCGGGTCTCTATGGCTGGATAGCACAAGTGGTAGGGACCAGTTGCTAAAAGCACTGGTGGTAGGGACTCAGTGGCTAATAGCACTGGTGGTAGGGGCTCAGTGGCTAATAGCACTGATGGTAGGGACTCAGTGGCTAATTGCACTGGTGGTAGGGACTCAATGGCAAATAGCACTGGTGGAAGGGACTCAACGGCTAATTGCGCTGGTGGTAGGGACTCAATGGCAAATAGCACTGGTGTTAGGGACTCAATGGCTAATTGCGCTGGTGGTAGGGACTCAACAGCTAATAGTAATAATTGTAAAAGCGCTGGTGGTAGTGGTAGGGATTCAGTGGCTAATAGCACTGGTGGTAGGGTCTCTATGGCTGAATAGCACTGGTGGTAAGGACTCAGTAACTAATTGTACTGGTGGTAGGGGCTCAGTGACCAATAGTGCTGGTGGTAGGGACTCAATGGCAAATAGCACTGGTGATATAGACTCAATGGCTAATAACACTGGTGGTAGGACTCA
>NW_027624840.1:0-2500 GCF_034508935.2 Berghia stephanieae
CTCCACACTAACACTATAACTACTACTACTACTACTACTACTACTACTCTCTACTAATTACTACTACTACTACACTTTACTATACTACTACTATAAATATTTCTACACTACTACCTACTTTCTACTATACTACTACTATACTACTACTACTACTACTACTACTACTACTATTACTACTAAATATCTTCTACATACTACTACTACTACTACTATACTATATACTAAATACTATAATATACTATTTCTATATACTAATAACTACTACTCTACATTTCTACTAATACTACTAAATTCTTTACTACTACTACTACTACTACACATACTACTATAACTAACTATTTCTACTATCTACTACTAACTACTATACTATACTACTACTATACTACAAACTACTATATTCTACACTACCACTACTATTACTTTTCTACTCACTACTACTATACTATTTCTACTATACTATATACTACTACTACTTCTATACTATATAAATATACTATACTTATACTACTTTACTACTACTACTACTACTATAATATCTACTATTACTATTACTAAACTATACTACTACTAATAATAATATGCTACTACTACCACTACTACTACTATTACTACTACTACTATACTACTACTACTACTATATATACTATACTACTATACTACTTTTACTTTCTATACTTACTACTAATTTCTACTATCTACTACTTTCTACTTTCTACTTACTACTACTACTATCTAATACTACTACTACTACTATTACCACTACTACACTACTTATACTATATACTCTACTACTACTACTACCCTTTTTTATCTACTTACTACTAACCTACTACTACTACTACTAATATACTAGTACAATACTACTATTATCTATACAACTACTACCCATACTCTAAAATACTGCTACTACTACATACACTACTATTTTACTACTATACTTTCTACTACTACTCTACTACTATACTACTACTACTACTACTATTTTACATACTACTGCTACTATACTCTATACTAATTACATACTACTATATACTCTACTACTACTATACTACTAACTACTTACTTTCTACTTTTATACTATATTCTACTACTACTACTACTACTACTACTTCTACTAACTAAATACTACTACTACTATACTCTACTACTACTATATACTACTACTACACTATAATACTACTACTAAATACTACTACTACTACTATCTACTACTACTACTAATTTATACTACTACTACTATATACTATTACTACTACTACATAACCTACTACTACCTACTAATCTACTCTACTACTACTACTAAATACTACTATTATTACTAACTAACTACTACTAATACATATACTATACCACTACTGTATATACTATACTCCTACTCTACTACTACTACTATTTCTACTACTACTACTATATATACTACTCATACTACTACACTACTCTCTACTACTCCTACTACTCCTACTATTTACTATTATACTACCTATCTCTAATTACTACTATACTACTATACTAATACTACTACTATACTACATACACTACTTACTCCTACTATACTATACTACTCCCCTCATCCTTATACTACTACTACTACTACTACTACTACTACTACTACTACTACTACTATACTACACACTACTACTATACTACTACTACTACTACTATACTACTACTACTACTACTTACTACTACTACTACTATTACTACTATACTACTACTACTACTACTTACTACTACTACTACTACTACTACTACTACTACTACTACTATCTACTACTACTACTACTTACTACTACTACTACTACTACTACTACTACTACTATACTACTACTACTACTATACTACTACTACTACTACTACTACTACTACTACTACTACTACTACTCATACTACTACTACACCTACTACTACTACCACTATATACTACTATTACTACTAACTACTAATACTATCTACTACTACACTACACTACCCACTATATACTTTACTCTATACACTACTATTACTAATACTACTACTACTACTATACTACTACTATACTACTACTATACTACTACTACTACAGCTACAATATATATTGATTTTGTCTTGGGTCACTGTAATCGGATTGTGTTTAAAACCGGAATGTTTATAAAACGATAACAATGATAACGTCCAATTATTCGACATACTTTTATCTATTGTGTCCTTTCCTCTCAAAACGGTTGTTTGTAGAGTTGTTGAAAGTTCACAAATAAAATGGGATTATTTTTGCTATGTGTTTCGTTTTAAAATACTACAATAACCCTCAAGCCAGACATAATATAACAAGATACAAAACCATTTCTAATCTGGTTGATAGAACTGAATGAGAGCCAATCAGGATCATTTAACAGTCACAAATTGCTGAATGACGTCAATGTCGTTCCGTCCATACAATGAAAACGAACAAAAAGTTGAGATTTTAGCTCTGTTTCTTTAAGAGTCTATCTTCATTTTCCTCAAAAGATAACGCAAAGAAAAC
>NW_027624841.1:0-7738 GCF_034508935.2 Berghia stephanieae
GGGAAGAAAAAAAAAAAAAAAAAGGGGGGGTGGGGGGTTAAAAAATTTTTTTTGGGGGGTTTTTGATGTTTTGGGGGTTAAAGGTTTATGGCAACATTTGAAATTTATAGAAATAGCCTTAGGAGCAGCAAAGATCCGCTCTTGGAATCGTTTGAGTGGGGAAAATCAGTCACTCGCTCAGGCCATAGTACACAGTCGCTGACGACAGTCATCAACGGACTGTGTGAATCGGGAGAAAAGCGTGGGTAGAAGGCGTTTGTGACAGAAAGGGAATCTGTTTCGCACTGTTGATAAAAGGCGATATATACCGTTTCTCAGTTTTATATATTTTAAAAAATGCTGTTATCCATTTTTATAAACATGGATGTGGTGCCAGGCACCATTTGAACTAATAGAGCCACGCCCCTGGGAAGGTGGTTGATTGTGCATGTACTTTTCTGCCCTGTTGAAATGAGGGACAGCGTTAATTTGTTGCTTTGATTCTGCCTAATATTTGTTTATCGATTGTGCTTCTTTTAAAAGTTGTGAATGAATGCTAAAAGCTGAAACTAAATAAAGTTCTAAGCAAGAGTATTAACCTGTTCCAGCTACAATAGTTTTTGCAGTTGTTGGGGGACGGAAAGAAGCATGACATCCAAAAGGTCCAGCCCATACAGGGAACATACCAGCATAGTCATTGGCATACTTGACACTTTGTAACAAGCTGTCAAAATCACCCCGATGTCTGAATTGATAGAGTATTTTGAATTATCCCGACGAATTAAGTAAACACGATTATGATACTCTTAATAACAATAATAATAATAATAATAAATAATATTAATAATAATAATAAGTAATAATAATAATAATAATCATCATCATCATCATCATCATAATATTAATATAATATAATAATATATAATAATAATAATAATAATATAATATAATAATAATAATAATAATTATAATAATAATAATATAATATTAATAATAATATTATAATAATAATTAATAATAATAATAATAAAAATAATAATAGTAATAATAAATAATAATAATTAATATAATAATTAATAATAATAATTAATAATATTAATAATATACAATAATAATAATAACAATAATAATGATATAAATAATAATAATATAATAATAATAATAATAATAATATAATATAATAACAATAATAATAATAAATATAAATATAATAATAATAATAATAATAATAATAATAATAATATAATAATAATAATAAATAATGATGATAATAGAAGTAATAGTATTGGATAGGAGCAGCAGCAAGTAGTAAGTAGTAGTAGTAGTAGTAGTAGTAGTAGTATAGTAGTTAGTAGTAGTAGTAGCAGTAGTAGTAGTAGTATAGTAGATTAGTAGTAGATAGTAGTAGTAGTAGTAGTAGTAGTAGTAATAGCAGCAGTAGTAGTCGTCGTTGTATTAGAAATATGATGGTGATGATGATGATAATGATGACGACGAAGACGACGACGACGACGACGATATTGATAAACGCAAAATGATTCTAAGTTGTAGATAAAATGCACGAGTGCAACGCTTGTTGTGCAATACTGTCCTGTCTTATTTCGGGGGTGGTGGGACATTGAAATCATTTACAAATTGGGTGAAATCAATGGATGGTTCATTGAATTTGAATTTAAAACTTGTAATTTTATCACTTGGAATCCTCTTTTATAAAAACATCGCAGTATTAATTAAAAAATGAATTATTAATTTACCAATTAAAATATTTCCGGTGGAAAATTGTTACCTGATCCGTAGTTTCCAAACCACCAGTGTGGTGTGGGGCCGGAAATGATTCAACAGTCTTATAAATCTGTACCTTCTACTAAACAGTTTGTATCACCTGATAGCCACTATAATGAGTGCAAGTGATTGGAATCACTGTTAAAAATCAATGTCGTAATCTCCATTGTACAATGCAGTGTTTCTTTCCACTGTAGTTTTAGGAGATGTTTCTCATATACGGAGAGTGTGGTTTATAATTATGAATTGCTAATATAAATTGTCAATGAATCTTTAATACATAGATATGCGTGTTCAAATAAGTTCAATCTTCAAATGAGAACACGTGAAAAGATGAATAAAGGAGTAATTCACTCTATGATTCGCTTTTCAATGGGGTTAGTCTAATCCTCAAAATATTTAGTGCACTAACATAGTCACTTTTAGTACGATAAACAACTACCAAAACAAAAACTTAGATCTAGACCACATTTGACACGGTATAAAGATAATAATTTCATACAACTGTGTCCACCACAGATTCGATGTGTATTCTTGTACGTACTACATTAGATTGCGTAACCGAATGTCTATGCCTTATTCTCCGTTATCTTATCTGGCACAATATTGGTGTTGACCGCTGGAGATTTACATAGATCCCAATACTTTCTCTGTGTTCATTTACACGGAGACTGGGATTACCAGTATCAATAAAGTATTGCATACTCTGACATGACTAAGTGATCAGCGCTTCAAAAGGACCCAAATTCAATCATTTTATATTATTTCTACCTTTTACCTCTTTCAGTTAGGACCCATAACCTTGACTGTATACAATACTGTATACATAAATGCTTTTGTTACATAAAACAATTCATTCGGTTTTCAAAAGTAATTAAACGATTGTAAGCTTATTACCTTCCTTCAGTGGCATTTCAAGTTGTGAAACTCCAAATCGAATTATGCAAGATAGTTGTCTATAATCTCTCTCTCTGTCTCTCTCTTCCTCTCTCTCTCTCCTCTCTCTCTCCTCTCCCTCTCTCTCTCTCTCCTCTCTCTCTCTCTATCAATCCCCCCCCCCCCCCTTCTGAAATGATCAGTTCAAATCCAGCAGGTTAGATCATGTTTATTGTTGTCATTATTTCTCCTTTTTGTTGTGTTTTTTTCTAATCGCAAGATGGACTTGTAACGAATACGTTTTTGGATATTTTGATAAGCAGGAGGTACTCATTAACTTGAAAAATTCTGCTATTTTCGCATCGATAGTACTTTGCGCATAAGTGGACTTTCAGTACCTGCAAACATTACAAACTTTGACATGATTTATTGACGTGACCTAGATAATTGGAAAGTTGGACAAACAGATGGAAGAGATAACACTTGGTCGAAAATTTCAAGCACCGTGCAAGGTCTCGAAATTTGACCACGATTTTCACTGACGTTTGTTCTGTCGTACACTGACAAAACCGCCTCTATATTTGGATAGAAAACGTTTACCATATTATTATCCGTCGACTAAAATTAACCCCAGCTTGTAACAAATTCGTAATCTGTGGACCGAAGTCACAGTTTATGAATTTATCAGACGTTGGGGGTCATTTTAGTCGATCAACATAATATGAATAAAAGCCTTTTGGGCAAAATGTAAAAAAAGGCTTTTTTGACAGAGCATGGTTCAGATGTCACCTTTGCAAACGTGTATTATCGCGCACAACTTTGTATAACATGTGTATATACAGATAATTCGGCATTTGTGCACGTTTTAAATTATATTAAGTGCAGCAATGGGATGTTTTTACTTTCAATCTTATTGAATCGTGCTGTATTATTGGAGATCACATCAATCATCAAGTGATAAAATTAAACTGTGATAGCCATACTTTGTGAAAAATCCGTTTTTAATCATTTGGCCAGAAAACTCGCCCTTCAAATATCGACGAGATTTCTTGCCAAACTATTAAATACGAGTTTTCCTATAGTACGGCAGTTTAACTGGTTAAATAGTAATTCTCCTTATTGTGGAGCTCAGTTACAAACGTTATGTGTGTAAAAGAACATTTCCGTTTGTGACTTTCTAGCAATTTGCCAAGCATATTATTTTGAAAATTGCATAATTATTTACACCGCTTGTGAAGGTTATGAGCACACTTATAGATAGTATGCAGATGACGTCACTCAGGCCTTTGTTATTGTTTTTGCCATCCGCGTTTGTGAGTTGTTCTCACTAAACTGTATTAACCAGACTATAAAAGTTCATGGTTACACAGAGTTTGTGTGTTGGTCCGTTATACTTCCGGATGGCAATGTTGTGAACTCCTTGGCCAAGCGCATTCTATCTATATGAAGGTACGCTCAATGCCACACCTCTAAACATCACGGAGTTTTCTCATTGGCTAAAAAAGGTAAAAATTTGTATCTGAAGTAGTATTTTCATATCAAAGAATCAAAGAACCAAACTCATTTATGATGTTAACAAGTCAATAACCTTAATTTTCTTCATTTTGTATAGCTACTTATTCTAAATTAAGCAAAACAAAAAATAATAATAATTAAATCATTGTGCATTGTTATAAATAGTAACTCTTAACCATCCATTGTACATTGTTATAAATAGTAACTTTTACCCCCCCATTGTACATTGTTATAAATAGTAACTTTTACCCACCCATTGTACATTGTTATAAATAGTAACTTTTACCCACACGTACACATTTTTAAAACTTTTAGTACACCTATTTAATTTTCCTCATGCTCTCGGACAAACATTTATAAAACACAACACACAAACACACACACACACACATGCATACAAACACGCACACAACACTACTCGCATTTTCACACACATCACACATACATACACTCACGTTTCATTTTTGTTTAAATTTATGTTGTTATTGTTTTATGGTATTGTTGCCTTTCCGATTATTCGTGCGGGTATGTGATCTAGTGGGGATGACAATCGCTTTCGGATCGGAAGGTCCTGGGTTCGAGCCTCTCTCGGCGCATAGTTGAGTCCTTGGAGAAGGATTTTTACTCACATTCTATCACCGCACTCAGGTGTAAAATGAGTACCTGGCCGTTAACAGCGTTGTCTCTGTCCGAAAAATTGTAACATCGTCTAACAGGCGTCATGTCTCGTCCTAAATGTTAAATGTTGCTGTTGGCCAGCGGCCCTTGTAAAGCGCTTTGAGCACATTTAGTGGATATTGCACTATATAAAAGCTCATTTTTTCCCCCATTATTCGTTAAGAAGGTCGATTTTTACAAATTATTGTAACCGTAAAGCAATGATAAAAATGTATTTGTTATTATTACAGCAAAAAATACATTGATAGTTTGTTTAACTGTATACATGAGAAATGCATTTTGTTCGGATTACTTTATATAACAAAACATAACATAACATAACATAACATAACATAACATAACATAACATAACATATCATAATAAGGGTTGTCTAGACCAATGCCGTTAATGGTGAATCGTCTTCTTCCTCGTTTTTGTCAAAGTAGAACACTTTCCATCTCAGACGTTCAGAAATAATGTTCCATTTTGTTTAAGAGCTCTTTCAGATATGTGTATTTGTTTGGGTTGGGGACGTTTTTCATCGAGAAGTCTACGGTTTTTCTCTTCATTGTTGTCATGTTGTGAGTGGTGTGTTGGCTACTAGTACCGAGAGTGCACAACTTTTCGGGGCGTAATATTTATGAGTGTGGGTGAGTTCTTGTAGATACTAGAGTGCTCGATTACATAGAGCATGTCAAATAAATAAGGATATATAATGTATGTGTGTATGAGAATTTCTTGCCGAGCGATGAAACCATCTGCTACATATTTCATAAGAATGCAAGGCTTACTTCGGAAATCACTGTCTTTGTTTTATATTTTTTAATATATATATATTTTATATAATTATATAAAATATATATATATATTTTATTATTGCATGAGATTAATGGTGCAAAATTTGTTTGAATTGCATTAAAATCTCAACGTTTAATTGCTGTTTTTGGGGGAATGAAAAATTTTTAAAAAGCCGCCAAATCTTATTTGTTTGATTCATCCACTAAAATATGATATTTTTGTTCCCTTGGGATAGAACATTTATTTTAAGAGGTGAAAAATTGGGGATTTTAAGTTCGAAAAAATTTATAATAAATTTTTTGTAAGGTTTTAAAACCGTATTATGTCGGCTTTCATTCATGTGGCAAAATGGGGTTTATTTCATATATGACCAGAAATTTAGAGTTTATTTGTTATGACAGGAGAGAGTATGTTATGATTTAAATTCAAACATTAAAAATAATTAAGTAAGTTATCTGTTGGGGCAATAAAATTCCTTTTTCTATATATCTAAATCACCCCAAGTAATACGGGCTGGGGGGGTTTTTTGATTAAACAATTTTTTTTTAAACCCCTTTAACATTTCGTTTTTTATTAATCTGTCATTTTTTTTTAAAAATTTTATATTTTGCTTTTAAAAAATCCTGCTTTAAACACCAAATTTGGGTTTTTGTACGCATATAAAAATCTAAAAATTTTTCACAGGTGTAGGTTAAGCGTTGATCTATATTTTTAAAAAATGTTACATATAATTTTTTTTAAATGGTACAGAAAATACTACAATTTTTGAGAATCAATTTTTTCTTTGTTTACGAATCCCAATTTTATGAGATGATAATTTTGGGGTTTTAAAAAACACATTGGTTTTTCAGAAAAAAGTCAGAAAATCTCAGAATGTGAATATAATGTTACAATAAAAACAACTTTCAATGACGATGTGAAAAATTTTTGCCCCTTTTTAAACGAAAGAAATTTTTAATTAAAATTAATATTAGCTTGCTTTCAAGTGTATAGTAATTTGTTGTTTTTTTAATTTAAAATTTTAAATTTTTCGCACAGAAAGTCTTTCTATGACAGGGGTAATGGTCGGCCCTGCCCCAAAAAAGGAAGAGGGTCAAACGGCCCCGCATCATTGGCCACAACAAGACGGGAATAATTTCAGGGTGAACCCGAAGGGGCGATGTGGATATCGTTCGTGTCAACCAAAGGTAAAATTTTCATTCTTAGTCCATCTATATGAAAACCCCCATCTTTAAGCGGTTTTATGTCGGGGTGAACCAGGATGATTTAAATGACATGAATAATAACGAATGTGAAATGAGGTGTTCATTATCAGGGAAAAAAAAAATACAATTTCATACATTGGGAAAATTTAAAAAAAAAATAATCAGAAGCAATTCATATATTTTTCAAATTTTGTTTAAAATCTCAAATCATTTGATGCAATTTTGCACAATTTTCAACAAACGTAAAAGGGAACACAAGTGTGATTTCAAAAAAAAAATGGTTTTCAAAACCCCTTTTGGGTGTGTAAAAGCACACTTTTCCCGAGGACTGAGTACATACCTTATGCAATTGATCTTCTGGTTTCAGGTGTTTACATCTTAGTTTTAGTCTAAATTCCGCTGGTCTCAATAAAGGGTCATCCCAAACGTCGCTCTTTTACGTCCCAAAATCCCCAAGAAATTTCCTATACACTCTGCCACCTTATGATTAAATGTGTAAACCCTTTTAATTTTTAGTCCCAAAAGGACTGGTTACATTTTTTTAAAACGTGAGCTTTTTTATATATCACAATTTTCAACTAAAAATCTCAAAGCCTTTACAAAGAGTTTCCCCAGCCAACAGCAACAGTTTAAAATGTAGGGCGAAATATGACTGTGTCAGGAAATATAAACAAATAATTTTCGGATATAGAAAATCGGTAAACGGCTCGTGCTCATTTTACGCCTGAGTTCGGTGAGAGAAAAGTGGGTTTAAGAGCCTTTTTCCCAGGACTCAAAAATGCGCTCAAGCGAGACTCGAAACCCCGCACCTTCCGATCCGAAGGCAGGTCACAAAACCACTTTGCTGCACACGTACATACACTCTTCCCAAGGGAAAGTTGGGAAAATGGAAGAGAAAAAAGTGTGACGTCACGCTTCTTGCCTT
>NW_027624842.1:0-7739 GCF_034508935.2 Berghia stephanieae
GAGAGAGGGGGAGAGAGAGGAAGCTAGGGGGTGAAGAACAAAAGGGAAAGAAAAAAATGTAAGATAAACGAAGGGACGCCCCGGGGTCTCGTAAATGTTTTTTGCCACCCGGGGTTATATATTGGGACACTATCTGATTCACGTCGTCAGAAACCCGGGGGGCAACCGGGCTCAAAAAAAGAAAATCGTACTTTTTTTCTTTCATGATGCTATAAAATTTTCAAGTCACGTAATCAAATTGTAAAAGTCAAAACATGATCAAAATTATAATGCTTTTTCTTTTTCTCATACATTTTTTACTCCGAAAAATTTCAAAAGGCGTCCCCCCATACCCCAAGTTTAGAGCCAGTTCTAATTTACTACTCATTACGGGGGAAGTACTCATGACTGTTGAAGCTTATTGTCACTTAACTCACCAACCCTACCACCGACATAGATAGAATGCTTGCCAAGGAGTTTACAACATTGCCTCCAAAAGTATAACGGACCAACCCCAAAAACTCTGTGTAACCATGAACTTTTAAGCTGGATAATACTTTAGGAGAAAAAACCCCAAAAACGGGGAGGGGAAAAAACAATAAAAACCCCAAGGACAAATCGCATACATCTATATCCTTATTTTAACCCGGGGTTATTTTTTACCCAATGCTTTTTTTTTAAATTTTTTCGAGACAATTATGGGCTAGTATCAAAAGAAAATTTTTTTTAGTTTATGTATTTTAATGATAGTTAAAAAACATCTATGTATGTACATGCTCAATTTTAATACATTTTCCAATTTGAAAAGAAAATTTTCTGGGTTTAGTGTTTTAAAGGATCACCGCATAAAATTCAGGTTCCTATAGTTTGTGGTTGGCCACTATTTCCCGGGGCAATGTGTAGCTTTTTAGCCAAGCAATCTATCTATATAATTAATAGTTCGAAGATGACTCACCAGGTTTTTGTTATTGTTTTTTTTTGCCTCCCTTATGATAATGCTCACGAAATGATTTAAACCCGACTATAAAAATTCATGGAACCACAGTTTTTTTTTGGCCTTATACTTCCGGGTGGGAATGTATGACTTTTATTTTTTGTCTAAAATGGTTTTTACACTTGCAAACAGTTCAACCGAATAGAGAAATGTGGGGTCACAATTTTTTGCTTCCATTTTGGGTCTGGTCTATGCATTTTCGTCCTACTTTAAATGTTGCTATTGTGGGGGCTCCCTTAAAGCACTTGAGCACGTTTAGGGATCGCACTATAAAAAACTCAACTTCTTTTTTCCCACACTAATATGTTCCTCTTGACGCCCCTAGGGGAGAAGAAAAACAACGTTTCCTTTACTTTTCAAACCCCAATCGAAGAGTAAATGTTTTTCAAGTTGATTCAACATTCACCCGCTCAGGATACCGGGAAACGGATCATTTAATTTCAGGTGTACTTGCCCCAAAATTTTGGCAAATTAGATTAAATTTTTAATTTTAAAATTTTCTTTTGATAAAAAATAAAGTCCCAACAAAAAAAAAATAACACAAAAAGGGACCTTCCTAGAATACTCTAAATGCTCAAAATGGGTAGGGGGAAAACATCGAGGGGCAAAGTCACCCCAGTTGCGTACTAAAAATGCCCAAAGGGCAAGGGGCATACCCAAATTAAACCCTTAAAAATTTTTTAAAAAGGAGATTGAAATAAATTATATTACTTACACTCGTTTTACCCCATTAAATTTTTAACATTAAAAGCGTTATCAAGACGCCTTTCAAAGGACCACTTTCAATAAAATTTTTCCGGGACCTTTTCTAATAAAAAACCGAAACCCTCTGGGGCTCTCAACAAAAAGCTTTTTTACACACTTTTATCTACTTGTCTTGCTTGCTTCATTCAAAGGTCAAGAAAATGCGGGGTTCAAATGTTTACACTTGTTATATTTGATCTTTGAAATCCTCTCTTGCAATCGGAAGAAGGGGGGCCCTTTTAGATCTTTGAGTTGTCTGATTAAAGGGTCAAATTTTCGTCACAAAAAATGTCCTTTTGGGGTCTAGGGGTATGACACTCGTTTTGGGATGGGGAATCCTGGTTCGAGTTCCTTGCCATAGTTGAGTCCTTGTAAAAGGGTTTTACCACTTTCCTCATCGTATCAGTTAAAATGATACCGCCTTAACCGCTTGTCTCTGCCCAAAAAAAAATTTAAATATTGCCTACCGTCGCCGTCCTTCATATATTTTCTGTTCCAGGCCCCCTTTTGTAAAGCGCCTGACCTTTTAGGGGATTTTGCCTATATAAAACCAAGTTTTAAATTTAAAATTTTAAAAAAGGGAAAGGGCATTTTATTAAAAAATATGAAAATAATTTTAAATAAAAAGAACTTCAAATTAACCATTAAACCTTTAAATTTGGGGCTATTAATTTGTATCGAAGCCTGCAAAGGGGTTCGCTTTTCATTAAATATAATCTTTACAAAAAAGGGGTTAATTTGGAACACAAGAAAATCACAAGTGTACAAAATTATGACATTTGAAAACTTCATTTGTTCCACTCATTTTAAATTAAATTTAGGCAAGACTTCGCACTTATAGAACTGAATTGAAATTTATGTCCTAAATCATTTAATTACTACTTCAATAAAAAACCCTTTTTGTTTTTTTTTGTTGTTTTTTTTGTTGTTTTTGTTTTTTTTTTTTTTTCTCCCTTTTTCTAAGAAATTTAAATTTTTTTTTCAAATGGAAAAACTTTATTTTTGGGATGGGGTTATTTTGAACTAATTTTTTGCCCTTTTTTTTATTACCCGATATCCATTTTAATGCTAAAATCTTAAAAGGGGGTCTCGCCAACAGCAACATTAAATTAAACGAAAGACGCTGTTAGCTTTTACATTTTTTCTGACAAACAACGCTGTAAACCCCATACTCGTTTTTACCCGAGGGGTGAAAAAAAAGTGATAAATGCTTTGCCAAGGACTCAAACTACGCCGAGCGTTTGGGAAAAGATGTCATCCCACAAAACCACAAGCCCACAAAAATTCAAATACGAATTCAATCCGCTTGAATTTAAAAACCCAAAACCTCTGAACGGGGTTTCATACATGCAACTAAACTTCGTGTTTTTAGATATGCCATTTTATTTCATTCATTTTTTACCTATTTTCTATTATGGTTAAATAGAATACTCATCAAAAAATCAACCATCACTTACATTCCGTAAAACATCTCATCAGGAAAACAATTATAAAGATAATGTTTTGGGGGCTTTTTTTTTTTGTCCTTTTTTTTGTGAATTCGACTACTCGACAAATCATCAAACAATTAAACCGTTTTTCCAAGTAAGTCCTTTTTTTGGGTTCCAACAAACCACAACCAAGGACACATATCTTAACAAACACAACTTTATTAGAAAAAAAACCTTAAAACTTTATATGGGCCAATACCCTAACGGCCAAACGCTTTACGGGGGTCCCGGGCCACACAAAAATAAAAATAACAGACATGACGCCTTCAGCATATTAAAAATTTTTTTGGGCAAGACAACGCGTTAAGGGCCGGGTACTCTTTTAACCCTGAGTAGGGAAGAAGTATAAAGATTTTTCCCCAAAGGGACTCAACTATCGCCGGCGAGCTCAGGGGAGTCTTTTTTCTTCTTCTCTTTCGACCTCAACGACGTTTTATTTCTTACTTTTTTTTTCTTACTCTCCCTTACCACCTTTTTTTTTTTTCGGGATTCCTCAAAATTCACATCCAACAACACAAAAATTTTTTTTTATCATAAAACACAAAAGCGTTATTTTTACGAAAATATTTTCTTAGAAAAACTTTCCCTCTACACACCTTTCATTTTTTTTAAATTTTATGAGTACAAGAAAAGCAATAAGAAAAAGTTTTAATCAAACAATTACTTTCCTATAATACTATCCTTTTGCTAAGAACTCAAACTTGCCACCCGGAAGTATAACCCAAATACAAAAAAATTGTGTACCCATGAAATTTATATGGGGTTAATCATTTTGGGGGACCATACCATAAACGGGGATGGCAAAAACAAAACAAAGCCCCGATGACGTCATTTTCGAACTATCTAATTTTGGTTAAGGGGGTTAAATGCCTACAATAAATGACCGACACAACAAAATTTCCCAACATGTTGTTAAAAATTTATTAAATAATATAACGTTAAAATTACACAAAATTTATTATTTTTTCGATTTGTCTGGGGGGAAAAAACTGATTATTTTACCAAATTTTGATCAATTTATTCATACAAAATTGATTATACTTCCGTAAACTTAATTTGGGGGGAAAAAAACAAAAGAACGAACCCAATAATTGATGAAATTGGTCTACGAATACAGTATAAAAATAAAAAAATTTTTTTATTCGAAGGTCCAATGAAAAAAAAAAAACAAAAAAAAAAAAAATTTGAATTCACCCCTCAAAAAGGATTACGAAAATAAAAGATAAAAAAATAAAAATAATAATAATACTTAAAAAATAAAATAATAATAATAATAATAATAATAATAATAAAATAAAAAATAATAAAATAAAATATAATAATAAAATAAAATAATAATAATAATAATAATAAAATAATAATAAAAAAATAATAATTAATAATTAATAATAATAATAATAATAAAAATAATAATAATGAATAGCATTCAAATTTTACATACGCGTTTCAGGGCCTTTTCAACATTAATTGTCTTCAAACATTCTTCCCTTTAACTTCTCGAAAAAAAAACATAACACCACACCCACACACAACAACACACCACCAAAATCAAACTAGCACACTCACGTGAACACATCAACCAACACAAAACACACAAACATATACACACACTTAACCCAAAAAAACCTCTCTAAAAAAATTTTTATTCTAATAAAGACATTTCCCTTATCAATACAATAAAAATTTAAAAAAAAAAAAAATAAAAAAACGAAAAAAACCTTTTTCCCCAAAAAGACAATTTTTTATCTATGGGGTTTAAATGTCCTTAAAAATAAACCCGAATTCTTTTTTAGGGCACCGTGCGAATAGAATTCAAACGCGAATTCGGGCCCCTTTTTCCCAATTCAAATGTTTATTTTATTCCCCACCTCTCCCCAAATCGAAAGGAAAAATTTTCATGTTTACATTAATAATGTGCTCAGATCAAAAGTGAAATTTTCACACAAATTAATTTTTAACAAAAATAATCAATATATCATTTTAATATTTTTGAAATTGCTTTTTCTCAAATGAAGAAACGTCCATTTAGGTAGTAAAAAAATTCACCCTTTCTTTTGAATTTGAACTTTTTCCCAACAAAAGCCATTTGGGGAATTTAAAAAAAAATAAAAAAATCAAAGTGTAAACAAACGTATTTTCATTCCAGAAGCGGAGAGTTGGGGAAAAAAAAGTCATCAAATTTTTCAACAAAGAAAAAGACATACTTTATAACGAAATACAAATTGAAAAAAAACCTGGCACTGGGATAAGATTTTTTTTAAAAAATTTAGCTTTTTTAACCAATATCCACAACGTCTCAAAGCGCTTTTAAAAATCCCCCCGCAACAGCAACATTAAAAATGGAAAGACAGGGGGGGGGGGGGGGGTTTAGGCGATATTACATTTTTTTGGGCAAAGACAACGCTTTCACGTCAGGGACCATTTCAAATGATCGGGAAAGAATTGAAAAAATCTTTTTAAGCTCAACTATCACCAGGCGAGGGTCGAACCAAGGACCTTCCCATCCGAAAACGGGTCAACCATAACCCCATACCCACAAAAAAAAACTGAAAAGTTTACCTACTTGAAATCCAAATTTTCTATTCAAGGGGGAAAAAAAAAAATAGAAAAAACAAATCAATTATTTCCCTCACGTAGACCAACTTCACTTCAACAACTTTGAACAAACCCAAAAAAATATCAAATGCTTTTAAAACAAAAACCAACCAAAGAAGGGGTTTCAACAAGACGGGAAAATCCAACGCCCAGCCCTTTAACACACATGAAAACTTTCTGAACTAAAACACTTGCACTAGATGGGGATTTATATTAAAAAATTACTAACTGGTATAGAAACAGTTTGACAGACACAATACGCAACACTTTCAGGGGAAGACGCCTTAACTGCGCATCATATTCATTCATTCATTCATTCATTCTAAGAAAATTGGCTCCAAACCCAAATACAGTTTCAACAACCAAACTCCCCTTTTTTCAACAAATTTAGTTGAATCAAAAAAGAAACCTCTGGCTCTTTTTTTTTTGTACTCTCATCTGCCAGAAAAAGCAAAAAAAAAAATTCAAAATCCATCCCATAAACAATCCCTCTCGGGGGATGCTTTTTTCTGCTTTTTTTTTTTTTTTTTTTTTGCTTTTCGTCTCTTTTTCATACACCTTTGCAGATCTTTAATTCTTATAAACACAAATAAAAAAATTTATATTAAATCAACCCTTTTTTAAATTGACTCAATCCCTTATTTTATATAACAAAAATTACCCTTTTTTTAAAATGAAACGCTTACGTAAAAATAAAGGGAATACAAAATATTTTTTTTAATCTGGATTTTTTTTTGAAACTTCAACTAACAAAAATGAAAAAAATGACAAAAATTTAATTTGAAACAAAGAATTCAGCATAATTATTTTTAAGTTTATAACAGGGGGTTTTGATGAGAGATTTAAAAATGACGAAAAAAACTTTTCCTGCTCTGAAATGGTTTCAACTTTTATGTAAAAAGTAGCAT
Organism: Berghia stephanieae; assembly: GCF_034508935.2. Taxonomy (NCBI): domain Eukaryota; kingdom Metazoa; phylum Mollusca; class Gastropoda; order Nudibranchia; family Aeolidiidae; genus Berghia; species Berghia stephanieae. Next base: position 6,711 of record NW_027624842.1, read on the forward strand.
TGTTACCTTATTATGTTAATTCTATAATAAATCCTTGGGCCAAATTCACAAAATTTCCCTCCGAATATAAAGGACCAACACGCAAACTCTTTAACCAAAACTTTAAATTTTCCCTTTTAAACAGTTTTTGGAAAAACTCACAAACCGGGTGGCAAAAACAAAAACAAACCTGATGACGTCATCTCAACTATCTATATGTTTTATGAGGGTTTTGTTTGTTTGGGGTTTGCGTTTTGTGCTTTGGCTTTTTTGGGCATTAAGATAAGTTTTGTCCACCACACATAAATGCGTAACCGTTTTTATGTAACTTCAACTTAATTTTTACATTACAATTTTATTAAGGCATTCAAAATTTTTCCCATTTCCTCTAGCCCAAATTTTTGTTTCATGATAAACAAAAAAATGAAAGTAAAAAAATTTTAGAGAATGAACGCTTAAAAAATTTTTTAAAAAGGAAAAATATTTTTTTAATTCCGTTGTTTAAACCCATATTTGTCGTTACAAATATTCCCCTATTAATTCACCCTTTTACACATTCCCATTTTCTTTGGGTTACTCCCCTTGATCAAATTAAACCCCCCTTTTCCAACCCTTTTTAAAATTTCCCCAAAAATTGACAAACCCCACCAACATTTAAAAACAAAAACAACAAGCACATTTTATACAAATATTTTTTCGAAAAAGAAATCTTATTTCAAAGCAAGTTTTTATAGCTGTACAAAAAGAAAGAAATCGGTGGAAAAATACGTTGCATCGTAACAAATTTACCAAACCCCCAAAAGAGATAAGGAAAGAAAAAAGAAGAAAAGAGAGAGAGAGAAAAGAGGAAGAGAGTTAAAGAAAAAAGTATACTTATAAAAAAAGAATTACGTCAATCGTTTTTTTTAAGTTTTTTTTTTGCCATCGCGTTTTTTATAATTTTTTACTAAAAAAAATGATCCTTCTAAGAATCAAACATTGCCACCGAAATAAACGACCAACACAAAAACTGTGTGTATCCAAAAACTTTTTATCCTTTTTACATTCAGT
>NW_027624843.1:0-7733 GCF_034508935.2 Berghia stephanieae
GCATACTTTTAGTTACCCGCAAACTATGCCAAATCAAACGCAAAAATTTCGAAATTTTTATTTGAAAAACAGATGACCCAACTTAAGTAACTTTGATATTGTTTGGTAAAAACCCAAACCCCAATTCATGTTTTGGGGAAATCTTCTCTTTATCTATTATTGTTATGAATTTTCACTCATTTATGTTTAAAAATTGAAATGTCAAAAAACCCATTTACTTTTCATTCATTTATTCAGAAAATTACCTTCATACATCGACTTAAATCATCTTATTCCCATCATATTTGTTTTCACAATATTTGAATCACTTTGCCATCAGTCGTTTCATCAAAATGATTTGTAATCACAATTTCATTGTTATTGTCCCCCTTTCATAAACCTACTTTAATATAAACTTTCCATGTCAGTTTAAAAAAATTTAATTGTACCCAAAAATCTAACAAGGTTAAATGCTAGAGATCAGAAAGTAAATTTACTTCCTTTTGTAAATCTACTTTCCCAAAGGGTTAAAGAGTTTTTTAAAAACGGGGTGGGGGTGTCACGTAAAGATTTTCACAATTTCTTATTAAATTTTATTTTTATTAAGAATGAATTACTCCCCATTATATTTCGGTAGGTAGATTAACTTACCTTTTAAAAATTTTAGATCTCTTCCTTTTTACCTTCCTCAAAATTAATTTCAAAATAGTGAATATTTTTCGTTCACATTCTTAAAGTAGCCACTTATTATAAAAGCGATAGGTCTAACACCTACACTCACTTTCTCCCCAAATCTATGCCGGCGCCATTTCGCTCTTTTCCCTTTATATATACTGGAAGATTTTTATCTTTTGGGACTTTGTAGATATTATACACACCTTTAAGACCCCGGGGCTTTTAATTTTTGATTTTTAAAAAATTTTAAAACCCCAAGCCCTGTACTACCATAACCTTTACCAAATTGCCGGAAGTGGAATTTTACGATCCAATCCTTTATCAAGGAATGAACATCCAACCCACAACTCCCGGGGAAACGTAAACTTATAACCTGAAAATTTATCAAATTACGAAAAATTTTATATCTCTTTTGTAACTGCCACGCCCTTTTATCTCTTTTAATTAAATTTCATCTTTATTTTTATTTCATTGTAAAAAAATCGTTAATTGTTTTTCATTTAATAACAGTAAATTCGGGGGCCTCATTCTAAAAGATCTTTATGCATAGTCGAGTAGCTTTTTAAATCCCTTGGAGACCAACAATCTCATATCTCAGAATTTACCCTCCTCCTCCAAAAAAAAACCCTGGAATGGCTCGGTTTTAGGGAAGATAAACTCGTGTACGGGTTAAATATAGGAGAGGGGGATACATCCTTAAACGAACCCCCTTTTTAATTGGCGTGAAAGGTGACAAAATGCCCTAACCTGAGGGCTGCTTTTTGATCCCCAAAAAGATTTGTGATTAGCCAAATTTTTTTCCCATAACCCCTCCCTTTTCCAGACATGTCATTAATCCCGCTGCCCTATCAAATGCTTTTCGTAATCGATAAACAAGCATAGATTCTTTGATGATCAAGGTTTTTTGTGTGTTTTTTTATTTAAACAGAAAATTGTTCCCTTTTTGTCCCATTTTTTTTCTAAACCAAACTGTACTCGCCAACTTCATTATCGATGGCACCGATTCTTTCTGGGATGATCTTAAATAAAATTTTGTTACAGGGCTCAACTTATTGTGGGGAAAATCACTCAAGTTGTCGCCTTGGGGGTTTTTTTCGGTGCGTGATGTAAACCGATTTGGCAAGTTCGTCGAAAAAAAGCCGTTTTGTAAATACTTTTAAAAGATCCCGTTATTTTCAAAAATTGAGAATTCTTTAAAAAATTTTTAGCTTTTCTGTTAAACCCATTTTCACCCCACCTTCCCATCTTTCTTTTTTTTTCAATGCTTTTTTTTCCCCAGCAGTATTGGAGACCGTCAGTTTTGCTTGGAAAAGGGTTTTTTGGGGGCCGTCATCACAAAAACTCCCCAAATTATTACACCACTTTCCTTTATTCCTCTTTCTCAAATAAATTTTTACCATTTTGTCTTTAATAATTTAAATTTGTTGTTAGTGGTGCGTTTTTTGCCAAAATTTTGTTTTATTTCCTCGTGGGGCTGCTTTTCCATCTATGCCAAATATTTCGACACTGCATTTGTGGTTAAGGGGCCAAATTTTTTTTTGCTAGCGACATTTTGGATTTTCTTATTCAGCGCTTCTGCTCGGTTTGTTTTTTCATTTGTTTTAACGTTCGACATAATCCAAAATTTCTGGTGTCATCCATTGCTTTCTTGTTCTTTTCCCTCTTGGAAAACCTTATTACCGAATTTTAGCTTCTTTGAATAGTTCCATTTTATTCAATTTCTTTAATTTATTTGAAAAAAAATAGCATAAAGTTCTTCCAAAAAATAATTTTTTTAGCAAAACTGCTCTACAATACACGTTCATTTTTTAATGTTAAAAAGATATACAAAAGCAATTTTAAAAAGAAAAATGTTGGGTTTGTAAAGAATTGACGTTTTCCTATGTTGGAAGGAGACATCATTTATCCTTCGAAGCACTGTTTTAAAAATCAGTCCCCCTATATGTCATAACCGCAGGGGGAAGTTAACCACCCATTTTAAAACCCCTCAAAACATGGGGTGTTGGCACAGTCTCAAAAAGCCGGAGAAAAAAGCTTTTTTTTCCAAACAAAAGAAAGAAAAAAGCGCCCACTGCCTTTTTTTGTTGTTTATAGAACAAAACTTTTGGCCACAATAGAAGACAAACCAATGGGACCTGACTTGTTTTTTTGAGCCCATAACTACACTCACTTGGCGGGGAGCCCCAAACCCAAAAAAAAAAAAGACGTCAAAAAATTAGTCCTAGTGGGTTTGTGTCCACTACCCGATCCCAATGGCTACCTGGGGACCGTGACCACGTAACTTTTAGCCCGACCTGAAACAAAAATGATCAAAAAAAAGTCTTTGGCCACAAAATAAAAAAAAAATATGTTTGCATTCAATAGTTTTAAAAAATGGGGCGTTTGTTTCTTTAAAAATACTACCAACAACTCACTAACCGGGGCAAAAACCCAGAAATGAAGTCAAACTATAAAGTCCCAGGGGTTCTATTGTCAGGCATAATTAACATTGGAAAGCTAGGACCTAAATACGTTATGTTTTGACTGACACTGAAATCCAAAAAGGACTAGTGGGGCTGTCTTAGTAAGCTCATGGAAACAAGTTATTTCATGGTTGAATTTGAATAAAACTCACGATTTGTTTTTTTATGACTGGCAATTTGACGCTTATTTTGGGCCGTTCAGCCCAAAATTTACGAAGGCCACGCAGGACCCACAGGCTTAAAATTTTGCGTCAATTTTTAGGTTTTTTGGGGCGAAACTGGTTTTTCGGTATGAGCCTTAAAAAAATAAACACTGCAAATAATGGGGACGGATTTAAATAGAATTCAATTCAGTTTGCTATTCACCCCCCGCATTGAAAACGGTTTTCTCGATTTATAAAGATCCGACGTTTTTTGCGTTCTGAAAATGTGGAAAAAAAAAATGGAAAACAAGTTAATCAAAACCCTTGGTAAAACTTTTTTAAATGCGAATTGCCCCGTTTTTTAAAAAAACCGACTTTTTAAAAAAGGCAATATTTTAAAAAAATTTGGCATTCAAAAAAACTAAAAAATGGAACCAAACTGCATGCGTATTCAAGTGACTGCGTTTTTTTCAGTGATCGAACGCGCCCCAAACGATTGGGAATGCGTTGAAAAAAAACTTGACAGACGTAAAGTGTAAATACAGGCACAGTCGTTTATCGGTCATTCATTGGGAGTAGGGTACATTCATGGTAAGTTCTGTGAAAGATGTGGGAATGCATTAACCCTTCCTTACCGTTCTTTTTTTTTTTTCCAAAAGGCGGCCCCCGGGCAGAAAAAATTTTTTTAAAACTAAAACAACCCTTTTTTACAAAACAACATCAGTTCTTTTTAAATTTTTAAATTAAAATTTAAATTAAAACAAAGACAGTGATGTAAAAAATAAATCTAATAAAAAAATGTATATTGTGTCGTAACAAAGTGCGATTTCTGTAGGGGTAAGGAGAGGGTTAAATTTTGTCGAAACTGATTGGGAAATTGACAACAATTTCCCTTCAAACAGAAATTGGGGTTTTATTCTTTTCCCTTTTTTATATCCTGCTTTAAAATGATTATTTAATTTACTTTACACTCTTCTTTTTAGGTAGAAAAGAAATTCATTGTTTTGTATTGTTTACATTTTCAAATCACCCGACTAATTATAAAAAGGGAAATGTTTTCTTTTCAACCTTTCTAAATAGTTTTTTTCTAGTATCTTTTTTGGAAGTACTTTATATTCCAAATTTAAAATCCACTTTACAATTTTATTTTCTTATCTTTATTCTAAATGTTTTTCACTTTAAGACTGAAATCGATTCTTTTTCTTTTCTTCTTCTCTTCTTCTTCTTCTTCTTCTTCTTCTTCTTCTTCTTTTCTTTTTCTTTTTTCTTCCTCTTTTTCTTTCTTCTACTTCTTCTTTTTCTTCTTCTTCTTTCTTCTTCTTCTTTCCTTTTCTTCTTTTTTTCTTCTTCTTTCTTCTTTTTTCTTCTTCTTTCTTCTTCTTTTTTCTTCTTAAACCCTCTAGACCACATACCCGTACTACAAAATTACCCCCTTACTAACTACACTATTTACTACAAAACTACTACTACTACTCAAACTACTACATACACTGCTGCGCTTATTCTTCCACCCCTCCTTTTCCTCCTCCCCCTTTTTCTCCTCCTCCCTTCCTCCTCCTCCTCATCTTCCCCCCTTTTTGTTTTTAATGAAAACCGATAGACTTTGACTTACTTTCTTGTATTGAAAACGGTTTTATTTGTGCCATTCAAACTACGAAATGAGGGGAAAATATTATTTGGAAAATAAGGGCTAAACCATTAAAACTTAAACTGTCCGCTTAAATATAAATGTACTACTACTAAATTACTACTCTATACTACTATACTACTACTCTACTTTTACCTAAAACACATACTACACACTACACTACACTATAAGCTGCGTCTTAGTTTAAAAGCAATTTAAATTCCCCTATACATCGTGTCAACACTTTAACCCATTAATTAAAAAAAATAACACTAAAACCCCCTCGACCCCTTTGACACAATTTTCAGATCTTTAAAACCCAAACAACAATCAATAAAACCATCAGCCAGATCAAAAAACCCATAGAAAAACACAGTTCAAAATTATGCGATTTTTTCTGGAGTCCGTAAAAACACTCTGACACTCAAAGGCAGTCAAAGCAAAAAAATACCCCCACTCCCAAAACACCCCGCCTTTCTTTACGGTTTCGGGGTTGAAAAGGGGTAAAAAAGTTCAACCTTTAAATCATTTTTTTTTAGTCAAAAATGTTGTGCGTGTGTGTGTATATGTTTTGTGTAGGGTTTTATGGTATGTTTTTTTTATTTTATGTATTTTATTTTTATGTATGTTTTTTTAGTAGGGTATGAAATGATGTAATGTAGGGGGTTTTATGTATGTATGTTGTAAGGTGTAAGGTGTGTGTGTGAAAGGTTTTGTGGGGTTTGTAGTTTAAAGGGGCAGTTTTGGCTTTTCTTTCGCCCCAGGATTGGTTTTCGCGGGTTCGAATTGCGGTGAGAACATATTTTTTTTGTTTTTGTTCTCATATCACGAGGGCCCCTTTTTTCCCTAAAGGGGTTTAAACACAACACTTACATACAAAAAAAATACATACATAAATACATACATACATCCCACATACATACTTTACAAAACATACATACATACATCCATACATCCCTTTAAACTTACACGCACCCGAAAGGGGCTATTTTAAATAATTTTTTCGGACGAGTTTAAGGCTTTTTCCCGGCCAGGTACTCATTTTACCCCGGGTTACGGCGAAAATGTGATTTTAAAGACCTTTTTCCCCAAAGACACAAACCCATGGCCGAGCAAAAGGGTCGAAACCCGGATGGTGCAGTTAAAAAAGCTGTTTAAACAATGTTGTTTGGGGAAAATAAAAGGTGAGAATACAATTTTAAAAGTCGTGCATGGGACACCCCAAAAAATTCGGCACATCAATTTTACACGTAAAGAATACTTCGGTTTTAAAAGTTAGACAGATGGATAGGCAGGGAAATTTTTAAGGGGGGGGTAAAATGGAAAAGACAGAAAGGGCAGGTGGGTAGGTTAAAAAAAAGGCTGTTAAATGAGGGGGATGAGAGAAGAGTAAAAGATTTATTTCCCCAAAGATAAAACTCATGCTTGGTCAAAAAACACACCAACCCCAACCCCCCGCCTTTCCCCACACTCAACATAGACACTTTTTCATTTCGCGTGAATTCAACATCATTCACTTCTTGTATTTGCAAAAATTTGAAAACATAAATCAGAAAAATTTCGGGAACTGGGTAACGCTGTCAATGTTCTCAATGCAACCCGAAGAGGGAATGTAAAATACATACAAAGAAATGATCATTTTTGAAAACGCCCCTGAAGAAAAGGGGTTTAAAAATTCTTAGACAGGGAAGAACCTTGACAAGCATAACAAAACTTAATAAATACTATCTTGATACGTTTTATTTGATAGTGTAAATTCAAAAGGATTTCCCATATTAATTTTAAATTTACCAGATCAATTTATGATATTTAAAAATATACGACTAATTTATAATTTGAAAAGAATTATGCTTAGTCGAATAGGGGGATGCACCCTGTATTTTATACTTTGTGTCCCTCTGGTTTAAATAATTCATATTTTGTGCCCACTCTCCCCGGCCAAAGCTTTATACTTTGTGACCCCTTGTTGAATTTTTAAACTTTTGTGTGCTCCTTGCTGAGTTTTCATACTATTTTTCCCTCTTTTCGAGTATGCATACTTTGTGTGCTTCGGTCAAAATATTTCATACTTTTTTGGGCCCCTGAATAAAGCATTCGTACTTTTGTGCCACTTGTTTGTTATTCAAACTTTTTGCCCTTTGTTTTAAAGAAATTTTTACTTTTGGCGCCCTCTGGTCAAAGTTTTCTACGCAAGGCCACTGCAATATTTCATACGTGCGCCCCTTTTGCCAATAAACAAACTTTTGTGCCCCCCTTTTTAGTATTCCCCAATTTTGTCCCTCTTCTTTAAAGACTTTAACTTTGTACGCCTTTCGAAACGTTACGCGGCCCAGCCACATTGGGGAAAAAAAAAAAGGGGGGGGGGGGTGTCCTTGGTTGTTTAAATCTTATATTTTTTTTTTTTAATTGGGTTTTTCATTTCGTAATTTAAAACCCCAAAAGACCAAAACCCTATTTCAAAAGAAAACGATTCACCCCAACAAAGATTAAATTACTTATGAGAAATTTAAATTAAATTTAAAAAAATTCTTAACCGTCCTTTACTCAAGAACAAAGGCACCTTTCCTTTTCTCGTGGGTTGAGAACAAAAAAGTCGAATCTAAAAGTTTCAAACCGGAAACGATTCAAATGCCTTTCACTATCAAAATTTTCAAAAATTTTTGAAAAAAAAAGAATTAAAAAAAGCAAGGCAATTTTTAAATTTACAAAGGCTTTTTTCACCCGGGGGGTCCCGATATCAGTTGCTTTACACGCAAAGGCCCAAAAAGATCCCATGTGAAGTTGACATTTTTTTTTTTCACCCCCTTTTCACCCGGGGAGTTGAGGGGGGGTTTAACTGGCGGGGAA
>NW_027624844.1:7500-15000 GCF_034508935.2 Berghia stephanieae
TAATAATAATAATAATAATAATAATAATAATAATAATAATAATAATAATGGTGATAATAATAATGTAAAATCATCTAAAGATTTAATTAATAGATGAGTTATTTAATAGGTTGAATTTAAACAATTTTTTAACGTCCTTGGTACAACTAAAATAATTCACATTTTATGAATCAACACAAGATACGACATGACGATAATGATTTTTTACACTGTACTATGAGATTTGTTTACATAGTATTTATATAATCATGAAATATTCTTATAGCAAGAGTAATATTATTGCTGCTGCTGCTGCTACTACTACTACTACTACTACTACTACTACTACTACTACTACTACTACTACTACTACTACTACTGCTACTACTACTACTACTACTACTACTACTACTACTACTACTACTACTGTACTACTACTACTACTACATCATCATCACTACTACTACAGCCACCACATCATCACTACCACCACTACTACAACCGCCACCACAACCTCCACATCATCATCACTATCACTACTACAACTACAACCACCACCACATCATCATCACTACCACCACTACTACAACCACCACCACATCATCATTATCACTACCACAACTACACCACCACCACCACCACCATATCATCATCTCTACAACTACTACTACTACAACCACCACCACTACATCATCATCACTACTACTACAACCACCACATCATCACTACCACCACTACTACAACCGCCACCACAACCTCCACATCATCATTACTATCACTACTACAACTACAACCACCACCACATCATACAAGCACGACTACTACTACTACAACCATCACCACCACATCATCATCACTACCACCACTACTACAACCACCACCACATCATCATCATCACTACTAATACTACAAGCACCATCATCTACTCATCCTTATTACCACTACTACTACCAATCACCACCATATCATCATCACTACCACTGCTACTACAATCACCACCACCACATTATATCATTATCACAACGTCTACGAACACCACCATTACATCATCATCACTACCACTACTACTACAGCCACCATCACATCATCATCACGACCACAACTACTACAACCACCACCACCACATCATCATCGCTACCACTATTACTACAACCACCACCATCACGTCTCATCACTACCACTACTACTACAACCACCACAACATCATCATCACTACAACTACTACTACAACTACTATCACCATCACTACCACTACTACTACTACTACTACTACTACTACTACTACTACTACTACTACTACTACTACCACTACTACTACTACTACAACCACTAACACCACATCATCCTCACTACCACCACTACCACCAGTACTACTACAAGCATCATCACTACTACTACAACTGCAAACACCTCCACCACCACATCACCATCACTCACTGCTACTACAACCACCACCACACCATCATCATCGTTACCACTACTACTATAACCACCACCATCACATCTTCATCACTACCACTGCTACTTCAACCACCAACACCACATCATTATCACTACCACAACTACTACACCACCACCACCACCATATCATTATCACGACCACTACTACTACAACCACCACATCATCAACACCACCACTACTACAACCACCACAGCCACCACATCATCATTACTACCACTGCTACTACAACCAGCACCACCACACCATCATCACGACAACAACTACTACTACTACAACCACCACCACCACATCCTCATCATTACCACTACTACTACAACCACCTCCACCACATCTTCATCACTACCACTAGTACTACAACCACCACCACATCATCATTACTTTATTTAATGTTTTATTAGCACATCCTCTGTAATATGTAATTTATATTGATTCTTGTCTAATTACAACAATACGATTATGTCGAAGACAACTAGAAAGTCTGTTTTGATTTGTGTTCTGTATAATCAATCTGCTTGTAAATAAACCTCTCTCTCTCTCTCTCTCTCTCTCTCTCTCTCTCTCTCTCTCTCTCTCTCTTTCTTTCTTTCTTTCCTTTTTTGTATCTATCTGTGCGCACGTGCATATGTGTGTGTGTGTGTGTGCGTGTGTGTGCGTGTGTGTGTGTGTGTGTACGGCTGCCTCTATCTCTTCCATCTATCTATATTCCTCACCTCTCTTTTACTTCACTTTGAAGGCTTGACATTCTTAACATAATACGTTGCGAAAGTAAATACAAAGACATTGTGCACTCTCTTATAGACCCCCCCCCCCACCCCAACACACAGACCATAATTAATTAATGGCGGGATTACGGTGATCAATTCTTGTAAATTTGATGTGTAGCTGCGTGTGGGCCGTGCAAAGCAATGGCCTACACACTCGGCTGTGGCGAGCGGGTGAATCTGCCCGCTATGTGTATGCCCATCTCTAAGCACGGAATGTTTGTCTAGTGAGAAAAGAAGAGCTTGCTCAATTCATTCTCTTGAAAACAGTTCCGTTCAGACAATTCCTGCATTGGCAGAGAGTCCCTGATTTCAATTCCCAGCGTGAGCTTAAATTATTATCTTCACTTTGCTCGTTGGAATTTCCATTTCATATTCTTGTCTGCAGACTGCCGTTTCTTCCCAAATATAGGGCATTTATCAATGTTTAATCGAGATATGCGATACCATCTGATGTCCATTTTCTTTCTTTTCTCGGAAATATCAATTTTTGGGTCTAATCTCTTTCATTTAAATGATTCATGTCAGACAAAGATCCTCCGAAGAGATGCATACGATAAAAAGTAATTAAAAGTAGGATTGCTAAGCCAATGTCAGGTGACGTTTACGAAACACGGCAGTAAAGGGAGAAGCGACAACAAATTATTAAACAAAATCTGAACTTGTATTATTTGACAATGTACTTTCGTCAAAATTGGAGAAAATTTAATACTTTCTATTTTTCTATCTATAAAAATCATGGAATATTTAACTTTTCTTTTTCTAACCTTTGATAATCTAACCTTTCAAGAAAAATTAATAAAACACCTGTCTTGTCGCTCCTCCCCTTAAAGGGGCAACACGGTGGGACTATTCTTCGCCCTCTCAATTGAGGGCCCCCGGTACCCACACGGGGAATACAATACGCATCTAAATGTTTCTTGTGATAGTGATAAAAGTGATAAATGAATGTATTGTTATGAAAAAACTTGCAATCAGAGCAGAAAAGACAAGTCACATTGAAGACATGGAAACCCTGTACCAAAAAGTAAGGAAAACTCTCGCATTTGCCTTTACTCTACACCATTCTACTTTTGCATCCCCTCAAGTCCCTTTTGTTTTGCTTTTCGCTGGTGTTTTTAATAGTAAACTTAGAATTTCTTAATATCACTTTCTGTTTTTGTCCTTACTGAAAATAATGAATTACGTATGGTTGGAAGTACCAACGATGCTTAATATATCATTTTTAATATGGACTTGAACAAATATAAAACATATAAGTTGTCTACCGTATCGTTTAAGAGCCAATATGGTTTAAAAACTTCAAAGGCTTTGTGCAACGTTCATGCATCGATATCAATTTTCAAAGTTAGACGTCTATATATAAAAAAAATCAATTTGACACATTCTGGTACAAATCGCTGTTTCAAATCATTCTATACATTTGACACACAAATATCTAAGTGTCATATTCGATATTAGTTATAATGTTCCCTATCAACATTCATTTGACATGTCCTCTACAACAAATTCGACTTCTAATCAATTCACAAAATGCAAATAGTATCCAATATCATGGTACATTGTTCATCGAAATCAAATATTCAGTAAGACTCCTTCCGCACTAGGACAAAACTGTCCCGGGACAAATTTGTCCTGTCCCACTGGAGAAAACTTCTATTCAAAAGGGGTTCCGCACTAGGACAGGACTGTCGCAGGACACACCTGCGCGAATGCATTATTTATTTATTTTACAAGATTCAAAAGTGTATTTGTAGGCAATTGCAACTCTAATAATTCACATTTTATGAATCAACATAAGATACGACATGACGATAATGATTTTTTACACTGTACAATTGGATTTGTTTACATAAGATTTATATAATCATGAAATTCTTATAGCAAGAGTAATATTATTGCTAACTACTACTACTACTACTACTACTACTACTACTACTACTACTACTACTACTACTACTACTACTACTACTACTACTACTACTACTACTACTACTACTACTACTACTACTACTACTACTACTACTACTACTGCTACTACTACTGCTACTACTGCTACTACTACTGCTACTACTACTGCTACTACTACTACTACTACTACTACTACTACTACTACTACTACTACTACTACTACTACTACTACTACTACTACTACTACTACTACTACTACTACTAGTAATGGATGAAATGGAGGTTGCATATTTCTGTGCTTTACTACGTGGAAAAAAAAGACAAATTGAAAGAGAAAACAATATTGGGTGCATGCTTTAATGACCCAAAGATTGCTCAAGGGTCAATTCCGTAGACTCTATGGTGATCTCCGGTCTTATCTTAAAATGACTTTCTTGGAATCACCTCATATTACCCAGGTGCAAATGAGTACTAGTTCGCTGATGAAAGTAATCTTTGACAGACTAGCATCATTCAAGAGGATAATAGAAAAACAGCATGCTTCGTACCCGAAAGGATCAGTTGACTAAGTCACCTCGCCTAGCTCAATTTGCGGCGCTGCACTGCGGCTGACGCCTGGGTTATTCCAGTCTTCCCTTGGAATATACCCTCGAGAAAAATTTCCCCTATGGGATGAAAAAGGGAATTTTATTTTTTTAAAAATTTAAACTGTTATCTGTCTGCTCAACGCCACAGAAACATGGATAAGTTCAGGATTTATAAGCTTAGGAAGCAAGATGGCCCATGGTTAGCGCGTTGTACTCTGGACTCAGAGGTTCTGTGTTCGATTCCGACCGAAGCCAATTTGTACTTTCTAGAGCAAGAAAATTTACCCCAATCACTCACTCCATTCAGGTGTAAAAGGGTACCTGTCAAGCTGGGATAGTAATCTGCGATAGACTAGCGTCCTGTTCAAAGGTTTTCAAACAAATACGTTAATTGTCCGCTTCACGCTATTGAAACCGGAATAACTCCTGCACCATTGGCTACAAGGCTCTAAAGGACTTAATTTGTCTTACAATGAGTCCAAGTGGCTCAGAAGGACTTACTTAAAAATATTTTCATTGAGAATTCCCGAAATAAATAACGATAAAGATACTTGATCCCACAAGTTACCGAATAGATGTGCGACCGGTTTTAGACACGTTACAGCTGTGTCACAGTGTGACACTTCTTAAATTATATTTATAAACATACGTTTTTAAATTGCCGAAAATGTTTATGTTGCTATGCCTTCTGTACATGGTTTCATCACATAGAATTATTTTTTGAATTGTTCTTGCTTTTTTATATTCAGAATTGAAATACATAAATAAATTTTAACTGTGAAATTGAATGTAAGCTTCAGTTTAATTTACGAAGACAGATAAAAATGGACGTTTCGGGTTTCCCCTTCATCAACAACACATGATGCATTAAAAACTACAGACGAATAGAGATAATGTGGTAGTGGCATTGTTAAGATGCATAAACAAAAACATTGATGGGCAGGAAATTGTATGCGACTTTGTGAGGAAGCGCGAATTAAAACAGAGCAATAGAAATTTATAAAAGGTGCGTACTTAATAATGTCAAAAGAGGGGAGGCGGGGAGGAACTGTGTAATGCAGTATAGAAGACAGTGAACTAAAATAAAGTGTTGACTATTGTTGGAAAATAAATACAATGGAATTGGAAATAAATACAAAATGTAAGGGATGTAGGTATTAATATATTAGTGGCATTAGCAGCAGCAGAAGCAACAGTAGTAGTAATAGTAGTAGTAGTAGTAGTAGTAGTAGTAGTAGTAGTAGTAGTAGTAGTAGTAGTAGTAGTAGTAGTAGTAGGGATGCAGAAAATAAAGACAGGCATTTCAATTTTGACACGGCGCCGCCAAGTCTGGGACTTTTTTGTCCTAGTGCGGAAGGCTGCTATATTTTTCTACTATCACAAACGATATGAACACGGGACTGGGACAGTCCTGTCCCTTTGATTTTGTAGCATTTCACAACTGCCTGGGACACAACGGGACTGTTTTGTCCCGTCCCAATAGGTGCGGAAGATTTCTCTAAATTCTATATGTTACAGATTTGGGACAGGACTGTCCCAGGACAGTCCTGTCCTAGTGCGGAAGAGGGTTAAGATTTAATTTATCATTTAGGGGAGGGCATCCGGGTCACCAAAAGGTCACCGATGCTTTAGGTTTTGAGAAGTCGGGTCATCGACGACTGAGAAGTTCCCGACCTCCACTTAGTTCTCGATGCTTTTCTCGTCTCGAGAATCTTGGTCATCGATGCTTCTCGTATTGAGTCCCGAGTCCCAAGTCTCGAGACTATACTGCGCGAGCGACGCACGCGTTACTAACAATGTGTACTATCTGCATTGTTCACCCCTCTCTCGTCGGCGATGATTCCAGCGAAGCTCGAGACTTTTTTGCGTCTCGATGCTTTTTTGAGTCTCGAGACTCAAAAAGTCTCGAGCATCGCTCTAGTCATCGGTGCTTTCATTCAATACCTAGTCATTGGTATTGGGTATTGACGTTATATCATATTTTAAACTGCTAACAAAACACAAACGTCGTAAATAGATCAAAATGGTTATAGGTATCAATGTTTTATTATTATACAAAGTGAATTTATTTAATGTATTTTAAGTTTTAATACAAAAAAGCCATCCAAAGCTCAGTTGAAGTGCTACTTCTCGGGAATTCCCGACTTTTCCTTGGTCATCGAGTTCGGGAAGTTTTGAGTGTTGGTGGCCGATGACTTGAGGTATCATCGAGACTTCCGCTCGACACTATTATCAATGGAATTCTTAAGAA
Source organism: Berghia stephanieae (assembly GCF_034508935.2). Classification (NCBI taxonomy): domain Eukaryota; kingdom Metazoa; phylum Mollusca; class Gastropoda; order Nudibranchia; family Aeolidiidae; genus Berghia; species Berghia stephanieae. The sequence goes on from NW_027624844.1 coordinate 14,452, forward strand.
CATGAATGGAAATACATTTTTTTTCCTCAAACTTTAGATTATTCCATATTTCTACAAGTTCTGTGAATTAGGGTGTTTTTCTTTATAGACTAATTGCATCTTTCAACAAATATCTTAATCTTGTCCCCTCTTATACCTCAAAAACTAATGTAAGTATTAACAAATCTTAAAGACCATTATGATCAGTGATGATTTCAGGTTGAAAAAAACACTCAAATTCCCTCGGGACGACGTTTGGTATGTTTTCCTAGGCCAACACGTATATGAATAAGATCACCTTTTACTTTGTCATACTATCTTAAGTGAAGGTAATTTAGATACTTTAATATTTCTAATCACGAAAAACAGCAGGAGACGGGTTGTTGAATAGGGGAATGCTATTGGATTTTGTCACGAGATCAGGCAAAAAAAAAAAAAAAAAAAACACAACAAAAAGAACACCCAACAAAGGGATATAGACAGCAAAAAGGCCTTATGTGCTAACTGGTACGAAGTGGATAGGACATTGGTAAATAGTTCAATGATTTACGAAATCGTAAAACTTGGCAT